>NC_036875.1:7931799-7997274 GCF_002910315.2 Salvelinus sp. IW2-2015 | reverse complement strand
TGTGTAGAGCTATTCATATTTTATTACGCGCCACTCAGAGGATCTTATTAAATACCGCTCTACAGTTTATGTATAAAGAGGAGCTATTTACTATATGAAGAGGCTCATTGTGTATCATCTATTTGCAATCGAAATCGAATAGTAAAGTTTTTAAAGCACCTAGCGCGAGAGGCCAAAAACACCTTATTAATGTGTGAGCAAAAATCCACCATATATCTATTTCTTACAAGCGAGTGGATGTTCACTAACGAGTTGAAACTTCATATGTATTTCTCGGGTATTTTACCGAGTAGCTCTAAGTAAGCTAATAGAGTCCCGCGCTAGCCTACTGTTGTCATAAATGTTCTATGTGTCAAAGTGCCTAACAATCTCTCACTGAAGACTTATAACACCACAAAACATTAAAACGAAAAAACAGCGACTTTGCCTAGAATTGTGCAAGGGGATAACTCTTTGTGACGATGATTTTTTATGTGCTCCCCTTGCATATTATATATAATGAATATATATGTGTTGAAAAATTTACAAATATGATGAGATTCGAAATACATATACTAAAATCTCATACTATAACATGATAAAACTACGATATGGTACTGCAAATGAGGAGTTAATACTCACTCTCATTATGAAATCTACAATTATTTATTTGTTGTTGCTCTGTGACAAATACAAGAAACAAACCTTAAACATGATGTAGCATTAATACTGAAAGAAGTAAAATGAAAATAATATATAGCGCGAGGACCAGAAAGATGTATTGGAATAGAAACAAATAAAATGTACTAACTAACAGTAAAGGTACCTTAACTTTAACACATCGCTCTCCCGTCGTGTGATTCTGCTTATTCTAGTTGACAATTATCTTAGAACCATGTTGGTACTCTATAATACTAAACAAACTCGCAACACGCGATCTCCACCTGTGTAATTTCCAATAGACACAAGACATCTCTACTTTCTTCGGCATCCTTTTCCTCTCTTGTGCCTCTGCGCGTGTGGTGTCTGTTTCATAGAAGAGCGTAAGATAACTTGTGTCACCTGTCATTTAAATTTAAAGGAGGCTCTATGGTGTGTTTGTGTATTTTGCACCTATGCCAGAATAACAGAGATATATGGCAAAATTAAGACCAAACACAAGGTGCAACAGCAGAACTAAAGCGATAAATAAGGAAAGTAAAATTCTAGATGATACAATTGAGTTATCTGAGACATTGCTACGTGTATACTGACTGGTGTAATTATGAGTTTCATATTTTACATTTATAACAGTTGATATATCCTCTTTGACTATTCTAATTGAGTAAGCCCAAAATTTACACACATTGCAATTTTTACAAGCGAATTCATTAACTTAATTGTGTGGTATACTCACCCTAGTCGTCTCCAAAACCATAGGAAACATAAAACACCTCTTAACTACTCAATAGTTCAACCCAGTTTTATTTCATGTTTTATTGTTTTTTATCTATTTTCTACTATTTTAAGTCTCAGTGGAGATAATCGTAAGATAAGATATTGAAATAAAGCACCATTGCCACTGAAGAGCGAGCGCGAACAATTAATAGGTGTTAAGCTAGACCAAAAAAGTGTTCCATAAAGACATCATAATACTAATATACATAAATCTAATCGGCACAATCAGGCAAAGTGATTTTCTCTGAGCTGTGAACCTATTATATGTGATATGAAGATTTGCTCATCAATCAAGTTGATGAAGTGTATTTATTTTTTATAGATGTTCATTATATGTTTCCATATGTGTTATAGGTATCTCTAAGTATATGGTTATTGCTAGATACTTTCCACTATCTCCATCAACATAATGGTCTTAGTGTGATAACAAGTTATATATACAGATAAAAACCCTCTTTAAAGAGAGATGAATAGCGTGATGTGCCTTCCCAAACCTTTTACTGGTATCTGTTATAAGTGTGGTGTATAGTAGTAACAATACTGTTGGTCAATTATTGAGATATGAAGCGGCGAGAATCAAGGTATATACCTTGAGCTAAACATATCATAGTGTAAGTCTTCATACATAAATTACAATCTTCCAAAATAACTTGAGTTACTCCAAGTCTATTCAACGACTACAAAACATAGTTAACCAGCAGACTACTTCAACAAAAGAAAATATTTGTCACTGCGCCCATTTGTCCAAAACCCAATTGCGACACCCCATAAGTTGTAGCCAAAACCATTAATGAACTATTGCTGAGCCGACTACCCTCAAGTACCCATCATATTCTAGGACATGACCACTCATATGTCTATATAATCCACTGCTCTAGGAGTTATCTTAACACACAAACATCAAACAAACACCAAGCCAAAAACCTAGAAATAGTGTGGATAGCCTGGCTATACCATCCACCCGAGAATACCTAACATAAAATAAGCTGTACCTGTGTGGTGTTTAGAGCGTGCGTGTGGTTTTGATGTTGAGCGAGTAATGTTGTGTGTGTTCGTTGTGGTTGCGTTGTGTCTGAGTGTGATATCAGTGTTGTGTGTAATGTCGTGAATCATTACTCGCAGCATGTTCGATTGTGCTACGATTGTCATTAGTGTCGGTGAGACCAGCCATGCTGTTAAGTGGTGTAGTGTAGGCGTTAGTGTGTGGCTATACAGTGTAGCTTGTGTGTGTGTGTGTGCATCTGTGGCGAGAGTGTAGAGATAGAATACTATGTCGTATACTAGAGGTGATTTTAGTGAGGTGTTTGTGATCGAGAGTTGAATACTATTTGAATGTATAGTTTGGTATTGATATGGTTGATAGCTTAAGCAGGTAACTCTTGGTCTGAATTAGGGAGTGCCATAAATGGGTCTTTAAAGCCCTCCTCTACCCCAATGTAATTGAGAAACCAATTAAGGTTTCCGGATAAATGGTAATCTATGCTCAGTTTTATATACTAACAGCTTTTCCAGGGTGTCCCCGTTCCCTCTAACTTTTTCGACTCCCTCCACAATTTGCAATACATACCCCTCTGCTTGGGTCCACCATGGCATTCCACAGATTCAAAAACTTGGACTGTTTTCTTAAACCCTGACCTCAAACGTACCCCCTTGGTACGATTAACACCTGAAATGTGTTATAGTCGTTGCCTAAGATTTGAACTTAAACCCAAAAAATATCGATCCGCGCAGTACAGAATGGACAGTGGTGCCATCTGACAATATTTGTATGATATCACAACATATTTCCACCCCAATTCATCAGATGCATAGTATGTGGCCAACCATTGCTCCAACTGCAAAACTGTCTATGCTTTGTTTCCCACCGATGTGAGTCTCCCTTGCCTATAAAACTCTGCGTGCTGAATAAGTCTGTTTGTCAATTTGTTAAGTTCAGGTACTTAGTAATAGCATATACTCGCACAATATATTTCTTCCAAAAAGTTACTAAGGCTCTGGTAAACAGCCTGGAGTCGATATGAGTTGCCTCATTTAGCCCCCTTCGTACCAAGGCGAGCAACTTTACTAATGTCTTGAGTTTGGATGTCGGCCCAATAATCATCGTGTTTAGCGGAGATGAGTTATACTTTAATATCTTCTTCTCTACAGACTCTGAGGAACACCCCACACATAAATTAACAATGAGTAGGCTTTAGAATTGGAAGATATGGCTAAATGAGGAATGTGTATTTTGGTCCAGTTCCGGTCCAAATAAATATCTATCCGCTTTTCTATTTATCCCTGCGAGTACATGTTTTTCACCCCTTGCCACCCCATCTTATCTAACTTTTGGATAAAATCTCCTAAAAAAATTTTCACCAACTGAGCTTGTCCTTTGAATTCGAAGAATCTACGCATTCCATACTCAATACTTGTAATCGAATTTGTTGGTGAGCTGCATATTTGCAAGTATTTTGTATCTTCGTTCCGGTGCTTTTGTTTCACAATTATATTTATTCTGTGCTCCTACACCTAATATATTCTGTTATAATTCTCATATGGAATTGGGTACCAATGGTAATATAGTTCTCTCTCATTTGAGAAGTCAACCGTTTTAAATTGTTAAATATAATAGAATATGTGATTCTAAAACGTCTATGATTATTTCTGTGCTGCGTTAATTATTTTTTACCTGCATTTTTATTGCTTTCTCTAGATTGTGACAGCTTGTGTGCGTACGACCATCCGACATTGCCATAGTACTCCACCTCTAGATAGTGCTGAAGCGGAGGCGAGACATAAGGGTACGTAGTCATGCGTTTGCCCTCTCCGTGAATAATCCTAGGTGACACACCGCCAAACACCGTGCTTTTTCCTAATCTACCCTCTGTTCCGTCATTAAAGGCCTAGAATGCTCCCTACCATGCAAGCGCAAATGTGCGTTGTGAGTTCAACTAAATACACACCTTATCAACTGACTAACCAGTGAGTCAGTCGCTAGAGCCTCATAGTTAAGGTCGATCACTAGATCTCTCGAATAAGGCAAGCGAAAGACCTCTCTCCCCTCTGTGTGTCAATAACCACCGTCCCTATTAAACCCGGACGGACGCCTGTGGCCTAACTTTGTGGCATCCGCTCCTATTGGTGAACCCACCCCGGTCTGCCATATTGACGCCCTCTACTTACAGTCACTGTTGAATTGCCAATTTCCCTGTAAAATACCATATCTCCTCAATAACATTTAACAGGTACGTTGTGGATTGCCCTATTAATGCATTACGGAAGAATAATCCCCTCGGACATGAGATCCTGAATAATTGATCGTGCAAGTGCGCAGGGGAGAAAGTTAGATGGCCATCAAATATTACATTTTGACCCACCTCCCTCCCAATATAAGATGCCATGCTAAACCTCCCGCCACCCATTACAAATCCTGAACGGGAAGGAATTTATCGCTAATGGTGTTGCGCGTTAGCTCATACCATACAAAAAGTTTTCAATTCCTATCCAAAGCCACATGGTGAATATTAAAAGATTTATCACTCATTTCTTCATATGGCGTGAATGCTAATAAGTCACAGAATCCCACATTTACCGGATCAACATTCAACATACATTCTCGGTTGTAATAAGCTTGATTGACGACGCAGCAAAATTCCCAACATTAATAAATTGTATATATTAAACATTCAATGAACATACAAAGTGTCCTACATCATTTTCAAATCGTTATTAACTTCTGTTAAATCCAACCGTGTTGTCAGATTTCAAGAAAGCGGAAAGCAATACCATGCAATTATCTGAGGACAGCGCACCCGCATAACCACCAGTATTAAAAAACATTTTCCAAAAACCAAGCAGCAGGCTGTCGTGCAAAAATCTGACAATATAGTCAATAAAATAAATCACATTACCTTTAAGATCTCCGTCTGTTTCTGCTAAGAAATATACCTCTCTCGTTTGAATATTAAAATTACATTTATCAATTCATTTCACACATTTGCTATTAGATACGTGATACTTTAATTGATAGGTCTATAGCAGCTTATCCAACAAAAGAATGGGCTTTAGGTGCAGGCAGGTAATGAACTGTAGCCATATTACTTCAACAGTATTAAACCATGAGATCCTCTTTCTAAGCTTTACAGGAATCTTGATGTGCAAATTCGTTACATAAAAAAATTAACACAAGACACAATTTATTACATCTTGTATGATCATTAAAAAATTTAAAAAAATCCACAAGCTGCCAAAAGGACACCTATTTCATAAGCAGGGCAAAAAGAGCAAGCTGCCTCGGGAGCTGGTGAGCCCATATCTGTGCACTTGCCTGAACATGGACGAGTACTAGTTAACCCGAAAGAAGATACTGATATTTGTGCTGCGTCAGCAAAATGATGTGTAACTCAATCATTAAATAGCTTTCTCTCAGCTCTATCAACTGTTGTATAATAACTAGGTATAAGTACAAACCAGAAAGTTAACCCACCACACTACATTATCTATTTACCCACTTTTAGACTATTTTCTTATTAGGCAGAACATAAGGCAAAATTTCATTGTTCGAGTGAGAAGTCTAAGGCTGCCACTATTTGCTGGAGATGTAAGTCATCTTGTATGCCGAGATGAATAAATTCTTGAGAATATGAGTGAGACTGGCAAAATGGAGGAAAGCCTGTTAACTGTATTTTTTACTACACTTGATAACATGCCACCATATCAGTTAAAGCGAGTTAATTCTATTTCCTATAACATGATCGTTAATATCTCACAATAGTCTGGGTTCTTTTGGTTTGACTAAGATTGAGGTGGGCGTACTAGGGATTGTCAATAGGCAAAAACCTAGGCTGTTATAATCTCTTACAGTAATTCCAATTTGTACCACGTTAAAGGTTATGTGCATGCAAACAATTATTCCCAAAACTAGATAATATTCAAGGTAATTCCAAAAATATTCGCTGCTAGGTGAATGCTGTGAAATAGAAGTACACAGCAGCCTTCTCTTCAATATTAAAAAACCACTATATCTAAATAAAACGTGGTCGCCTCTTACACATTGTGTCGTCACATACTGTCATAGCGTGGAGCTTCCCACAATACGGTATAATGTAATCCCTCTGAAGACAACACCAACCTATTTAGGATATTTGCCCATGAAAGAGTCCATGGGATTTTGAGATTAAGTCAACTAATTGTAACGGAGTGAAATGGCGATATAAAAATATCCAGTCAAAACGAGTGCGTCCTCCTGAAACCATACTGTAATGTAATAAGACTAATGTTCAATCACTAGACATTGAGTGGGGAGTAGTTCCTAGTGTGCGCTTGAATGAATAGTTGAGAAAATATTTCATAATCCTCTATGTGCAAAAGGGCCATTGATTAAAGTGTTTCAAACAAAACGGAGTGGAGTGTTAGAGGTTAATTGATCATAGAATAAGTGATACTATATGCTATGATACTGTCATCAGGAATCATGCTAAAAATGCGGTGTCCTCGTGCTAAGATCTATGAATAGATATATATAACCCTCTCAATAAGTTGAGAGCGAGTGCAAGATGATATTTGTGATCAGCATGTGCTCTCTGCTTGTGATTGTACTCTTAAACCAGTATGTTTTCTTATATTGGTTGTTACCCTATGTCAACATTTGAGTCATGGGTGAACCTGACTCTCTTAGCTAGCTGAGTTATAAGAAACAAATCTTTAGGTATAAAGCACAATGCTAGCATGCCGTATGTTACCTACCTAAGAGTGTCTACATTTATGACATAGTGCCACCCCGAACGAATTGCCAGAACACCAAAGAGACGAAACACCACGGTATCTTTCCATAACGAGTTGTTGGATTTATCTATCACTCTATGCATACAAACATAATGAGACTGATGAAGGTTAAGTCTCCTTCATAGTGACTAACAATATTCGACTTATGATAAAAATGTTTATAAACGTAAAAGTAACTAATCTCTCTCTATGGCACAACTGGCCAAAGTATCATACATTTCGCAGCTTTTCCGGTGTCAGATAGATATACCTATAAGCTCCAAAATATCTACATAACCATCATAGAATTAGCAAACAAAGTAATGGTAACACCAGTCTCAGAATACCCATGGGTACCATGTACATTCCAGATAACAGCTGACAGCAATAGAGTATGAATACAGTCAGTACTATTTTTTATGTATACTTATATTGTTTATAAACTGGTAAGAATATCATCCCCAAGCGAAGGTGGCGACACTAAATATACCTAATGCATTTTCCAACAAATATTCTATACACATGTGTGGTTACGAATATGTAAAACATAAATGGACACAATGAATGTGTGAGTCTATTCAAGAAATTTCAGAGGTAAAAGTGTATATGGCTCAATATTCATCAACCATGACATACAGTGCTGAGTGCGCAATATAATTTGTGAACCCAAGGGAAATAATTCAGAATGACTCTCCCCAAGAGCTGATATTAGTTAGTAGAAACACTCATACGTGTCTCATGTTCATTTCTACGTCCACGATCGTGAAGGGTCTTGCATAAAAGAATCAATATCTTTCACCCATTTCCATTTGAGGCGAAATGCAATCACCCGAAGATATACCTCCTATACGTGGCAGTGATCTTTGGAGCGACAGCCCATTGAAGACGAATATTGTACTGTGGTACTATGGTCCCGGCTCACAGTGTGTGGGTCGAACCGTGTACTGTCGTGGTGATTATCATTCCACGGTGGATCAACTCACTATCATAAACGAGGACTCCACACCCCGACCATGATTACACTACACTGGTCAAGGATTTGCCCACTACTCTACTGCGTTGTGTCAGAACCTTCCAGTATATCTTCGAGGGGTATCTTTAGTGAGAGTCCCACATACCAAGGAGATTGTGTATATTTCAGCGGAGATATGAAAAGCTAGCGTTGGAGTATTTTGATACTCGTATGATTATGTGTTAGTTACGTGGATAAAAAGATATGATCTTTTGCCAAGAACCTCCAATCCATCACTGCTACTAAATGTCAAAATGTATCCAATTTTTATGATTGTGTACCCAGAGAGTACATGCCATTCTAACTTGTGTTATTTATTTCCTTACACAACTGTGAACCAAAATATTCAGGCCTTGCTGAGACTGATGTGCCGGGTTAACTCTCATGCTAGAGTGGTCCCGTGAGTATTGAAAGTGAATTTATTCTCGCTGAAACTCTTATCTTCGCGGGTAAATAGATTACAGATACATATATATATGATATCATTTTTATCCATATCTCAAATTATTAGTGATTATATTTAGTTCTGTATGGATATAATGCTATATTGATGTATCATTCTATGGTCTGGATGACATTGGTTAAATTCTTAGAACGAAATTCTTCAAAAATGCCCTCATGTTGTAGTATTTTTGGTATTGAGTCACTTGCGACATAGAAGACTATAATCGTAATCTTGTAGAAAGGCGTATGTGCGGCACTTATTTTAACCTATTTGAATAAATTAAGTTTTGTACCAGTGAAACTGGATAGCACAAATCGTATATATTACACTCGTTACAAAAAGCGAGAAGAGTGAGCCTATGTTGTGCACATATTCTTTCTCAATAATTGTTCATCTTCGAATTCTAAAGTTTCAACATGGAACGTATTGATGTTCTTTCTGTTTCAATTCAATGTCGCTTATACGCCATTATCACCTCTCTACGAAGCCTCTATCGCGCTAAAGATAATGCGAGTCTAGAGAGTATGCAGGACTCACATGTAATACCCCATGTATTCGCCTATCTCTCTATATCAGGGCGTCGCCCCCAAGTGTATCTATCTCTATGAATCAAAAAGCCTCAATGATATGGTGGCAAACTTTCACTAGACTTAGAGGACCACTAATAACACGTAATCTGTCATGTGTCATTCCATGGGGATTTACACTCTCATTAATCTGATATATTCATGTATTCTTACTAGGATACTAACCGCGTGTTTTTGATCCCTCAATATACAGCAACATTTGGACTCTATATTTTATTCAAACTTACCTGATATCTAACCACAACTAACACCAGTTTTTCTGTTTTGAATAGAACCAGTTAAGCTCACAGCCCTAAAGTTAATGGTGGATGCATATTTGTTAATTCAACTACTTACATACTTGTAAATCCCTCTTTGCCTGTTTATGCACAATATCTAGGTATTACTAGTTGGTTCAGATGAAGTCCCTTTGCAGTGCGCGATCCTATAGAACTAAGGCCATACCATATTCAGATTTTAGCGTGGTCCAATATACAATATTTCACCCTTGATCTCTTCGAGCATGAAATATTCTAATTGTGTGTCAGCCAAAAATATTGAACTCATCTCTACAATTAATTTTGATTTTAGGTGCCTGGATTCAAATCCGTATTGCAAGATAGTTCCGCAGATGTAGCCCAATTAACATTTTAAAACAAATGTTCTAATTCCACAGCAATTTTACCCAGAGAAGTAGATGACTTCCGATCATTACTAATATTGAGATCATTAATGAAACACGGCGTCTGTTACGTGTATCCTCTCTAGGCTCTGTCAGAACATCTCACTAACTTTAAAGAGCTTATGAAAAATCTAGCAAGAGATTAACCTCCTATACAAGACACACCAGAACCTTGTGGTTTAACCACGTTCGAAGATGAATAATTTGTGTTTATCATGGAAGAAATGGTGACTAGTCCCTTATTTTATACCTGTACATGACCACATCACCTGCTTCCTCACCTCCAATTTCTTAAGGAGACTATTGGTTATAAAACTCCACCACAAAAATGCAACCTTATGATCTCCTTTGAAAAATGAAATTTTATGTTTTGCGACCTGCTATTGGATTGTGAGTGGCAATTATAGTTACCGATCAGAGTCTTAAACAAACACCCAGTTAAGGATTACACCTCCAGTAATGCCCATCCCTATATTTTCATTGTCTAGCGCTCTAAGCAATCAATGTTACTCACTCATGCTCTCTCAGTCCGGCTTGGGCGTCTTACACTTAATATGCTATTCAATAGAATATGAGATGGAACTTAAATCAATTCGTGCTTGTTGCCATATTTGGCGAATGTTGCCCACTTAGTACAGTCATTACTCATGAGTGCAGGAACACGGAGGTACACAGACGTCACTACTAATATTTCTGAGCCCTACACCCAACAATGCTAACCTCCGCCTTATGAAAAGTGTTTCTCTTGTGCATGAACTTTGTGGCGAGTGGATTTAGTCATTGTCAATATTTTTGTGATTGCTTGAATGTATATAATGAATGACGAGCACTGATACAATATTTCAATCATCTCTAGTCAGTGTGATTCTCTATCTGTATATACTTATTTTCTAAGATTGTTTATACCGCTCGTATATATCTGCACTCAAGCATCTCTACAAAGATATTCCTGTAAAAGCTTAGTAGAGGTAATTGTATATGAACGGTTATTTGGTAATGCTCTTACTAGAGTCAGTGCTTGAGGCAGTAATTATTGTGCCATATGCGACAGAGCGCTTCAGTCTGCTTCACTCTAAAAAGCGCCATTCTTGTTCCGCGAATTAGAGCACTGGTGCACAATGGCCCAGCGCTACAGTTAGACCCGGAGTTCACATTACAAGGGTCCTCAGAGTAGTCTGA
Organism: Salvelinus sp. IW2-2015; assembly: GCF_002910315.2. NCBI lineage: Eukaryota > Metazoa > Chordata > Actinopteri > Salmoniformes > Salmonidae > Salvelinus > Salvelinus sp. IW2-2015. Next base: position 7,986,229 of record NC_036875.1, on the reverse strand, counting down.
GGGTATATATTTGGCACAACAAATGTGTGAACAATGATTGATAATGTATTTAATATCCAAACAGAGCAGGTATAATTGTTGGTCGTGTGATGCGTTCTCTCACTTGGAAATCATAAGTCGGAGAAGACATCTATCTTACTACATAATAGCGTCTCTGCGACAGACTACTGTGTCAGTTCAGTGTTTAGTATATATGAGTATCTCGCTCTCTCCTCCACATATATGGTTTTGCGACTGATGTGTCTTTGCTGAGGCTCCTAAGGGCGCTGGTTTGGAACGAGTGTTTTTAATTGGACTTGGCTGATAGAAGCTGCGGACGGTTGGTGCGCGTGTGCTCCTACATGAGTTTTCGAATTAGGCATCTCTGTAGTGATCCTCGAGACCTTCTGTCTCGCCCAGGTCTATCTTTTTATGTAAGAGTGCGCGTGACTAAGCTCCGCCGATGCAGATCAATGAGTCGTATAAATTGTGCGGTATATAAACAAAAGGCTTGGATAAAAAGAATTTGAATGATTGTATTGTTAGGACACTTGTATGTTCCATGAAATGTTGTAATATTAAACAAATTTATCTAGACATAAAGTATATATGAGATGATTTTTTTAGCCAACACGACTCCATAGTGGCTTTTCTCATTATATAACTCGTACAAGTAATGATATATACTGATGTATCTCTATAGATATGACCCACAATACATATTTATACCATTCAGTATCTAATATGTAGTCTCAGCGAATACTATTAATTTATCTGAGGAAACCTTACACCCAGTCTCTTATATAAGAAAGAAATGACTGTACAATGTGCAATTATTAGCATAACCAACAACACTCCTTGTTAAGGCGAGTTGTCATCTAAGGATTCGAGAACTATTTGTTTGATATGCCGATTGAGCGGATGGACACATGTTATAGTGACAAAAACATAAAGGCGTATGTTTATATGTACTTTACTACAACTATAAGTACCGAGTGAACTGCTATATGTTCCAAAAATACTTTGCGAGCCGGCGCACAGTTTGTGAGTGCGTACTAACGCTAAACTGTGCAAATTTAAGATTAACTGACAATCCAAATTGACTAAAGAATGAAATAAAAAGAACTCACAGAAACGTTGATGACACTGTATGAAAGCACACAAGATTTGTATCATTCGAGTTCCATTTATATAAAAATTATAAAGAGTATCTGATAATCAAAGACACGCTACATGTGTGTAGTATCCTAAATAAAAAATACAGAGAAACTACAGACAGCGCTTGGCCCAATAGAGGCAGATCCACTATCACAATGGTCACATCTATATCATACAATTCTAGAAGGATAAGTTAAGTTACGTCTATTCTGCGCCTTCTCCAGTCCTACATCTATCCAATAAATCACACTATACAACAGTACAAATTGCGTACACATACCACAACTACTTAAGGATGTTCACATATGCAGGCACACAACAGATTCTACAACCAAAAGTTCCACACAGGAGCGAAACACACCACTGGAACCACATATGACCACAGCACACAACAAACGCTATCGAATCCAGCCACAACACAACATCCAACAATTCAATCAACCACTGATCACGTACTTCTCAGCATAGAACACACAGCATCTGACATAAACTTACTATACGACCAATTATCACATAACAAAGCTGCGAGCTAGCAACTGATATGCACAAGCACAGTCTACGAGCAGCAACAACACCAAACAACACAACAGCGACACACACACAGTTGAACGAGGTATTTTTTAAAGTCGCGGATGTATCCTACTGTCGTTGCCATGCTCCATCTTGTTGCATCCTTTCTAGTTTTTGCGAGATCTAAAGTTCGCTTTAGACTAGGACTCACAAGTGGTCTGAATAAATTATGTCTAAAGGACATGGTTGAAAATATAATCTGTTATGTTGTCAGTCCTTCAAGCGCTTTGTAGGTAATTGTGTTGAAATGCAAGAAAGAGAGATGAGAATATTTTCGTTCGTTCTGATAATCGTCAATGTTTATACGTTAATGATAGTACTAAGAAGCTCCGTGCTCTCTTTATGCACAGGAGAGTCTCTAGTACAATAGATTCCAAACCCAATCACGGGTTCATCCATGTTTACAGATACCGCGAGTGAGTTTATACACTTTTGTGGATTTCACACCATATAGTGCGTGCGATACAAGATATTCAAACTGACATACGATGTACACCTGCAGCACACAAACAATACTGACAAACACGACTTTTCAGCCCACGCTTTTATAGGGAAGAGTGACCATCAACTTCAAAAACCATAGTGTGCGAGCACCACTATTCAGTACTTCATATATTAGCACAAAGTTTATGCTCTTATTTGCGACTGTAAAACTATGGTGAAGCCCTATAATAGAGTGAAGGATAAGGAGCGTATTCTAGATCTATATGAAAAAATATATATATGTGCGGCCACATGTTACTTCTTGGAATCCATGATTATGGCCTAATCATATAAAGTAGTGCCTATTGGGATTCAAAAGAAAATACGGTTCACCATTCAGTGTCAAAGTAGCACCCGTTGCCTGATCCCATAGCTAGCGCTGAATTTATTGTTGCAAAATTTGGAAAACACTTTTTTGTTACTAAAATGTGATTTTCCTTATGTGTTATGTGTACAAATCACCTCACTGTTATCTATTTTAAATTCTATCCATAGTGTAGAGGAAATAAGTGTCAAACACAATGAGTATGGAGAAGAAAAACCCAGGCAAGGATGGGTTGAGTGTAAGGGCAAATGATGTGAGTCGAAAAAAAGCAAAATTATTAGACACAAGGAAAGCTGGGTATCGTATTAACATAAAATTCTAAATTCTTCTAAATCTGATGAATATTCTAAGTCTATCACTAGATAAGATCAAATGTAATGTCTATATATGAGACACCAAACAAGCACAGTCAGTTTACCCATAATGAACATATAAGAGGTCAGTAGTACCATACTGATTTTTCTTACTACTTGTTTGTTTATAATATATCTGGTCTCTCTGTGCTTTTATCATCCTATTCCATTATCTAGGTCATTGATTTGCTATATACCAGTTAGTGCAAAACAATTGGTTAGAACATGGCTGTAAATGGCGCTCTAGACGTACAATTCCAATCTCCAACGAGTTAAGACGAGAGTTGGCTCGCCAATATTAGGTTACATATCTGAATGCAATGATTCTTAAGTGCATACTCTCAGGACCACGTGTGTACAAGGCCATGTTAACTATTGCTATATTTCGTATTTTGATTCTTTTCCCCACGCAATGTCCCCATTTTTGTTTTATCATATACTGCCAGATAGAGTCACGTCTGATTCTAGAGCTTTTGCTATGTTGAGGACTATAGACCATGATTCATGCAGAACGAGTGTGAGTACTCTATAGTGTTCGCGATGAGGGTTATATAAACATTAATCACCCTATAGCATAATTAGCAATGCTCTTAATATGACGTGAGTCTTATGCTGAGTAATATGTAGGATTTGTTTGTCTAATCTCCACACACAATGATTTTTCTATTTCAATCGTAAAGCTACATTTAAATATAGAAAGCAAGTCACAGACGAGCTCAGCCAGTCTGTTGCGTCCCAATATACGTACCTCTGAGGTTCATCCATTCCGCAATATGATATGACCCATAGGTAAAACCCCACTCTTAGCGGGAAAACACATTGTATGAGTGTGTCACTATGTCCAGCGTGAATATCATCCTGAGAGCAGATCCTCAAAAAGCAATTCATTTGAGCTTTAGGCGTGTTTACCCACTGACTAATGTACACACCCTTTTCCTATGTCTAGTGTATGAACAAGTAAAGCTTCTCTCAATAATAGCCTCTTTCATTAATGAGTCCGGTCACTTAAGATCTTATAAACCAAATAAATGATTGAAGTGCTCTCTCTATCTCCATATACTGGATATAATCTTCTGAGAGAGAGATCAGATCTATGAATCGGCTCTCATAAACATAGTGCACTACAATGAACTTAAATGTAAGAGCCTTTATATTATAAGAACTTTGTATATAAGTAAGTTCTCTAACAGCTGGGCACCCAAATCTATAAATGTGGAGACAGCTTCATGTGGCAACGGCTCCAAAACATACATCACGGTTGTCTTCCGATCTTTGAGAGAGACCTATATTATATCACACAAACATATTAATCTAATAGTAAAAACAATCAATATACGATCTTAAACATACTAGATATGTAGAGGCGCAGCGAGTTGCAATGTACTTTGTTTTATTATATAACATCTTGTGATATATATATATATGTATAAGTGTTAGAACTTATAGGAGAATCATGTATTAAACAACGAATAACAATACACATTTACTCAGAGAATGTACTCACCTATATAGAATATGTCCATGTAATAGCTGGTAGATTGAGATCTATAATACCAGTATACAAAAGTAATGAATATATAATCAACTCTTCTGTGGAACTACAAAATAAACTGACAGGTACTCTACTGAAGGAACAGTTGAGCACACAAGAAGAAATATAATGAAAGCTGAGTGTGATACAAACTATAGAGATAGATCATCTAACACCGCACACAGGCCTCTGCCTGTATCATACACTGAGTGATTTTATTTATAAAGCATGAGTCAATTCTATCCATGACACTGTGATCATTCTTATCAACGTTGCCTATCCTATCCTGAACATGCCTGGTTCCCTCCACGAGCGCTATAAATTAACATCAAGACTTTTTATCTCTACATCTACCTATGGATGTGTGCCTATACCCTCCCCACCCCAGGTGTGTTGTTGTTGAAGACCAAATAAAACAAGAGCAAGATGAAAGAATAACGAAGCTTTGTGAGTTTATTAGCATGCCAAGTATCGTATCTGTATATTGTTATTCACATTTATACAAAACTAACCATGGAGCGATTATGTGCCAGAGGTCAGCGTACAGTTCAATGTTGTCATATTATATATAGTATGTAACTAGGCTATATATAGTAATAGCGCGTGCTATCAAAAATATTTGGACTAACGCTACCCACCATATAATCCAAGGGCGACTTGTATGTGCTCCGTTATTTGTTTTACAATATTTTCGATCATCTAGTGTTGTAGAATTATATACAAGTATGATATATACTTAGAATTCATCTGAAACACATAAGGAATTAATATTTTACATTAAAATCATTTAACCATTATAAAAATTGTTGTTCCAAAGTATTTCATTTAATAACATTATTGGCACATCAGCAATAGGGTTGAGACTATCATTAGCAAAACGACACACTAACTATCCACACAAATGACATTATGTAACACACGTGTTTCTATGATCTTGATATTTTATGTATGATGATCTCCAATATGCGTGTATTTCACTAGTAGTGTATGATGTCTCTCCAATTAACTATCAATAGAGTAAAGTAATATCAATATATACATGTATACAAAGCCCCCTTCTTAGTAAATAGTTTTATATATTTTTTTTGTTTGTGGTGTCCCAAAGTGAGTCTCTCTATGACGTCTAATGTCTAGGGGGCTCATGCATCTTGAACAACCACCTATTAGTAGTGATAGCTTACTGATTTGATAGTGCGGCGACTTATACTTTGTGTTTTAGTACAAATCATCCGAAATATTGTTATCGTATTTGCGCATGAGTTTGGAAAATGTAGTATGGCAGATTAATTGCCAAGTCAGATATTGGTTTTGTTGGTAGGAACCTTACATTTATGTGTCAAAATACGACCAACTCTAGATCAGAAACGTATTTGTGATACTGTCTAAAACGTAGTAAAGGTAAAGTCTCTCAATATGGGAATAGTAAAAATGAATTGCCATTGTTAAGATATTCGAATCCATTCATCAAAATTTAATTACATTTCGTATACAAAAAGGTAATACAAGATATTTACACGACTCTGCCACACTGAAAACCCTTTTACAAAAGATTTGGCACCACGAAATGCTCACCATTAAAAAATTAAGATTAGACACCCATTTGTATATTCCTCCAAAACCCATCAAGATCAACCCATAAAGTGTGGCCAATACCATTTCTAATTTCGAGTGTCCAAGTGAATCCTGCCACTTGTAGAGTCAATGAACTAATAAATCTTCAAAACAACCTAAGCTTTCAAATGTATGAGTCTAACAATAAGAAAAGCTCAGACTATATCATTAGGCATATAACACTACATCCGCAATTAAACCAAACTGATGGCTTATATTGTCTGTGAATTACTAGCAATCCATACACAAGATCCTATACAAATGTAATACTGTGTTATTACTCCACAGGTCATGCACATGATCATCAGCGACCTAGTCCAGGTCTAGAGTGGTTGTGAGTTGTGTTTAGCTAGGTGTCGTATACTCGAGTGATGTGTCGTTGTGTGTGTGTTTGCATCGTGTGTGGCGTAGTGTGATATGTGTGAATAGTGAGTGATGTGTGTGACTGTGTTCATGACAAGATTGTGTGTGTAGAATGTTTATAAATAATATGTCAGAAATTAGTGAGTGGTCGTAGTACTCTTGGTCATTGTATGAGTGCCGTTGTTGTGTGGCTCACGTGTGTGTATTGTGTTGAATAACTCCATTGATAGCTACGTGTTGGTTTGTTTGTGTAAGTGATCGAACATGTCTTCGCTGTGTTCTTGCGTTGTATTTACTTCGACTCGCCTCCTCACATTCTTGTGGCATAGTCATATCTCTGGCTTTCCGACGCATTCCACAGATTTTCAAACGAATCTTGGTTCAACGGTCTTATCTAACGTTGACCAATAAACACACTGTTAGATCGCCGCAGTTTTTGACGTGGTCCCCTAATCCACCGCCTAGACTAGATCACGAGAAAGACGAAGTATCTGGCTTCAGCGACATAATTAATTTTCTTTAGGAGTCCATAACATATTTGTCTCAGGCCCCAATCATTCATCATTATGTGTAATTGTCACCTTGTTATTGTGTCACTAATGCGTTTGCGATACACAACCATTCCATTTCCTACTAAGCTGCTGCGCGAAAGTCCATGTTGGTCATATTTATTATGTTTTCAAGGTAAATAGTCTATTGTATCCTTGGGACAATTCTTGACTGTACCAACAAAAAAGTTTACGTCACAGGTTGGTGTCATAACCACAGCCTGAATTTGCGTTTGGCTAATTTCTGAGGCCCGTTAAAGGCCGGCTTTACTGATTTCTTAGCTGTAGGACGTTGAATTTTCATACTGTTATCATTCTTTCACTCTCCCAGAGCCTGAGGGCACACGACTTTCCTGAGGTAAGGCTCTCCTAGAAGTTATGTATGGAGATAATGGCAAAGGAGGAGCTAGTGCCACAAAAAATCATTCCACGCTTCTTTATTATCGCTCTATGGTTAGTTAACATATTATATTTTTATTCAACCTTAACTCGCACCCTATCATTCATCTTGTTTATATATCCTATTTCACAAAAACATATCGCTACGGAATGCTTGATACTTCTACATCTCTGCAGGAAGAGCTTGTGACACTGACAATCAGAGATTATTATGCTTTGGGATGTATAGCATCGGCGTTTGTTGCTTCGACATTTGTCAATGGTGTTCCTAACTTTGCTTACATCTCTGGTTGCCCATGGTGAAATCCTTAATAGTATTATGCATTGAAGCAAGTGTGTTTCATGATTATTTATGGCTGTGTCTCTATGAATGTAGTATGATAGCTCATCTAAAGTTAGTGGAGAATATGATGAAGCTGAAGCTTTTAGTCACTTTTCATTTGGCCATGATTTATTTTTTATTTAACGGTTGCTCCTATCAAAGCTTTGTCACTAATAATTGTTTGTATATCAAGTCACTGTTTTAAGCTTGTTTGAGTAAATTCAATTAGATAATAGTATTCTTTGTTCACTTTTATTTCCAGTTTAGGTCAATTTGAATATTCTTATAAGTATATTTTTGCACCGTACGTTTTGCCAATCACACAACTGTTCATTTTTGGTGCAGCCGGATTTATTGTCCCGTAATTCCTTTTTGATCCTTTAATTTTACTCCCGCAACTCTTACTATTACTCAAGTGTTTCAACCTTCCTCATATTACCAAGCCAAACAGTGCGTGTCGTATTCTTAATCGCAAAGTCAATTTATCTATCAAATTTTTCTTAGATCGGCGGTTATAGGCATGCTTAAATAGTCACAGAATCGCCCGGATTACCGGTCGGAGACTCAAAAATGCAACATAACCCTACTCCTGAAGTGAAGACTAGCTTACGAGCCCGACGCAGAAACCCGCTCCACAATTACCAACATTGTAAATATATCACGAACATTCACTGAACATCCAAGCTAAGTGACGTCTTTCCTATCCATCTATTTATCAACATCTCTTAACGTTCTTTGTTAATCCCAACCTCGTTAACCTAGAGAGTTCTGTCAGATTCTTACAAAACAGGCCGTGGAGACAACCACAACGAGCATAACATGCAGAGTTTATTTCTTGGTATGAGACAGGACACGCACCCACAGCAATACACCAGCTCTATTTAAAAAACTATTTTCCAACACATCAGCAGAGCGTTCGCATAAAAGTTTCTGAATGAACATAGAGCGATAAACACTATGAGAGTATTCAAGCTCTCTAGCCTCGTTGATCTTGCGAAAAAATTAGCTTTCCTCTTCTGCGTCTACGGCAAGACTTACGAAATAATAAATGACCCTACTCTGAGTTGATATTAAATGAACATCTATCAAATTCAATTTCCCCACCCATTCTCTCTATGCAGATCACTCGGGACTGGTTACAATATGAATGGTCCTATCTAGCACGCTTCACAACACAGAGGAGTGGGACGCTTAGCGTCTGGGAGGGCCAGAATGATTAGACCTGTTAGCGCATACTTTACATTCCCGATAACAGCTATTTTCACATCATGAGATGGATCGCTCTTTTCTCAAAGCCTTTACAGGCAATCTGGTGCTGTGCTCAATTTGCCGATTACATAATAAATGAAAATTCAAAGCCCACTCAATTTACTATACATTAGTGTGTCATTAATTCATACATGAAAATTTAGAAAAAATCACCTAGAGCTGCCAAATGTGGATCACTTCTATTAATAAGACGCGAGGCGCCAACTAAAGAGCAAGCTGCCTACTGGGATTAGACTTGGTGTTGGAGCCCTATCTGGTGCACATTTGCCTACTTTCGACACATGACGTAATAGTAGAATTTAGCCGATTAGTAACCCCGAAAAATCGAGTCCTGCAGCATCTATGGATCTACATGAAATCCATTTAAGTAGAATAATGGGACTTGTCTGTGTCTCGTGTAGTAGGTTAGCTGTGGAAATGATATACGCTATCTACACCTATGCATCAGACCAACAAACTCATCAGGAAATTCAAAGGATGCATTTTGGCGAACACCATAATATCCTGTGCAATAGAAGGTAAACAATGCGTGATGGTAACTGCTGATGGACATGTACTTAAAACACCTATCACATTCTATCATTCATCCTTTAACCGTTTAACCACATACGTCTGGTCGTAGTGTGGGCTTAGGGTGAGCAATTGTGGTCTGGATTCAAGGCCGTTGTTGAGTGCTCTGAAAATTCTGACTGAGTCAATCTTGTGTTTAGGCGTGTTCTTAACTTTGTGCGCTCTTAAAATGTACTCAAGTTAATAATTTCTCTGAATAAATGCTGTGAACGTAGAACATTGTTTTAAAAATAGTTAATTGCGGGCTACATTGCGTGGAACTTCTACCAACTAACGGAATTGAAACTCCAACACACCCTTATAATCAAATATTGTAAGCAAAATTTGGCCCAAAAAAACACAGTCATCATATGTTTTAGTAATGACACACAACAGGATTTGGATTCGCCTTCTGTAGTGTCCGTGATTTGAATTAGGAAAGGAGACATTATTCTATAGTCCTCTTTGAAGGGTTGAAGGTGGTTACAAGAGTCTATGACCCTCATTAAAACGTGTCTGAGTTGCTCTGCTAAAGAGTTCTTATATATGTAGAGTTGTGTAAATGTCATGGTGTATGGCAATGTCTGATCTGGTGCGAATTACGTGAATGATCATATGTATGAATACATCATATTATTGGGGGTATATAACCAACCTAAAACAGGAGAGCCATACAAACGTTAAGCTACAAAACGTACTTTTCAAATTGCATTCACGCACTTTGCATCCACATATAAGCGGCTGTGACCAATATGCAAGTGACAAAAAAAAAATGGGTATTAACATTTTTGGTGGATTATTACCTATCCAAACCATGAGGCTAGCGGATGGACTATATACAACTAGATAGAGAGGTGCAGGTATTGCCTATAGTGAATTTGTGAAACATCTTAAAGCCAAAAAAAATAACTAGTTCCACTTAAACTGATTCACTTTTTGCGAAATTACTATGAGAGACAACAATATCCTACAAACTTCAATATCCAAATCCCCCCTAGTGCTGTGTCCAGGGTACCAGAGCTTTCAAAACATACGTCAATAACGTGCTTGGCTTAACCATGTTCTCTATCCCCTCAGAAATCCCAATTATATACACTCCTCGTACTTATGATTTCGTTAAGCCATAAAAACTCAAGCCGTTAATTCACTGTCATGCCGTACAGCATCCTCTATTCACCAAAATCTCCCCGATAAGATGTTTCTAAAAAGTGTCATTTGACTACATTACGCTTAGAGGAGACCCCAGATCCCAAAAAATCTATGTATTGCAAGATTAATATCCAAGTCGAATGAGTCACGCCTCTATTCGTGGGTGTAGGATTTCGTAGTGGTTCTAACTAGTTGTAGATGGTTACTAAGTGGTAGGTTCCTAAATTATACACAATTATCCCGATCTACAGCACACATATATACTAGTACACGTAAAATTCAGAAAAACTAAGCTTAACATCATTGACATGTTTACTGAGATTTACCACCAAAGTTCCCACTATGAAAGGTATTTTCTTCACACATCAGCCCAAATATATACATCCAACTTTAATGATCTAAAATGAAATGTACTTTTCAGACCCCTTAATATACTTTAGAATCGACAATGCTAACGCGTCCTATCGTGGAGAGTAGAACAGCTTTTCGTCGAAATTATCCCCTATGACTGCGTCGAGAGAATATGTAGCGATTAAAGGCTCATTTGTCACTACTGATCAGCACCCCATTTTTGAGGCGACCCATGACATGTGAATCATTCTATTCTATCCTAAAAGTTGTAAATCATATGTTTCGCCATTATATTGAATGACTTGGAATTATGAAAATCCACTACTCCCGAAACATCGTGGAAACGCCGTAGTGAGTGAGGCTGATCACTCACATCTGTCCCAAGATCTCCACCACAAGCCAATTCCCCCTTTTAAGCCAATATATATGAGAAGAGTTTTCCGTGCTCGTATCGTTTTTTATAGTTGGCGCACTATAGAGCACTTAATCTGCTTCTACTGAATGCATTAATCCTGGAAAGGGAGTTTGTTGAAGCTCTCATATCCCAGTTCTCCCGACATGCAAGTGTTGTATTGAAGTCAACAGAAAAACAAATAGACGTGCGTCCTATGCACAACCCAGGGCTCACTCTCTGCACACTTATCCTAGAGAGAGAATTTGCGTTAGTTAAGCACTGGTGCTAATACAACAAATCTAACTCTTATTTGTGCATGGAGGTTACCAACTTGCAAATCTTTGACCTTAATTTATCACGTAAAGTCTATTAAAATAGCAAACATAATATTCACATTGTATAAAGGAGAAAAGAAACTATCACTAATGAATTAATCATTTGCGAATAAATGTCTATCACTTGTCATTGTCGTGCTTATCAGCATAGTAAGATATATTGGTAGTCCATATCTAGAATCTACCTCAAATTTATGATTGAGCAAGTAATTACGATGTAGGTGTTTGCTATATGAAAAAACACTCTCGAGCTACATATCGAACTGTCACAAGATGGAAAAAAGAATGAGCTTCCGGATCCACCCACCGACCTCCCAGCATCGAGTAAGCAAACATGACAGAGTACACGATTTAAACTGCGAAATACCACAATATCACATTCTATGAGCGACTGCTACAGACAGGATAAGACATCTTCTCTTTCCGCTCTTCTCTAATTGCCCCTTCTCTCTTCTGCTCTCTTCTCTCTCTCTCTCTCTTCTCGCTCTCTCTCTCCTCCCTCTCCCTCTCTACTTATTTTTACCTTCCTGTGTCTCTTCTCTTCTCTAACTTATTCCCCCTTCTTTCTTTTCCTCCCCCCTTCCCCCCTCCACCCATCTTTTCTTCCGGCTTCCCTATGCCTGTGCGAATCTTACGCCATATTTCTCCATCTCCCCTTTTCTCCACGCATACCAATTCTGCTCTCACCCCTCTCCCTCTATCATCGTCACCCATGTTCTCTTCCAGATCGCTCTCCATTTTGCTCTCTCGCGGGCGTTCTTATTTTATTCCCCTGCGCTACCCTCCCGTGTCTCTTTCTCACTTCTCTTCTATTCCCTACCTCTCTATACTCTCTTCTCATATCTCAGTCCCACCCATCGCCACAACAGACGACAGATGATATCTTCATCGCATACAGATAGATATAACATATCAATGAGATGGTCATTTATGGATGATTTAAATCTAAGTACATTTGCATTGCGCGAGCATGGCACCGAAAAAGTGTCTTAGGCTAGTCATACCGCCTTATATTGACGAACCTAGACACAGGGAGCAAAAAAAAGCAAGGCAGCATGGCCTTAGTTTGCGGGGATGATTGATAACAGTAAGATCTGCACTATCGAGAGAGTATGATAGACAGGAGAAAGAAATGAGTAATGGAGTGAGGAGATAGCAAGTGTGAAATAAAAGTGTTCATCTCTCCACACGAAAAATGAATGCGATGTGCTGCCCGCGACTAGGGAGAGACGAGAAAAGCGAGAATAAGGTTGGATGGTGAAAGAGATTTCAAACAGTACAAAAGGTGTAGTGAAGAGAGGTAGGAAGAGATATGAGAGAAATGAGAGGAAATGGGTCGAGACATAGAGCGACAGTGAGCATGGAGAGAGGCACCAGAGTGAGAGTTGAGCGTGCGAGCGAAGGAGGGATGGAGGGTGTAAGGTGTAAGGGCGAGGAGGGCGAGACCGAGAATACTTTTAACAACATATATATAGCTATAGAATGAGACATGAAAGTTAGATGTAGTCGTAACCTAACCAAAATAATCAAATAGAGGACAAAACAACAAATTCATCACCTTTAGAACCTAACTTTCTTCTGCGAGACAAAATTTTCACTTGTAATAAAGTGAAGTTGTTAAAACTTGGGTATGGTTATATAAACCCTTAAACTCTACCTCTAAGAGCGTTACTTCCTTAAAAAAATAAATGATCCAATAGACCAGGTAGAGAATCATAAGAATAAGAATGTGAACCCACAAATGACAATACGCGTTTCAGTATACGACCTGACAGAGTAAATCTTAAGAACCAAAGAAATTCTGATATAGAATCGAGGGTATACATAATAAACCTATCCAGAGCCTATGCAGCTGAAACACACTCAAAGACCTAGATTAAATACTTCTAGTGCTAGCTATTAAAGCCTGAGATGTCACTTGAGTGTATCACATTTATAACAATACAGAAATTACACTACGAAATAAGAAGGTATCCCAGGAACAGCACATCAGAAATCAGCTCAATATAATTGAAGAATCCATAGACTCTAACCACTTCTGGGAAGATTGTAAAACACTAAACAAACAACAACACGAASAGTTATCTATCCAAAACGGAGATGTATGGGTAAACCAGTTCTCCAAACTGTTTGGCCCTATTTATTTATTTATTTATTTTATTTAACCTTTATTTAACCAGGGAGGCCAGTTGAGAAAAAGTTCTCATTTACAACTGCGACCTGGACAAGATAAAGCAAAGCAGTGCGACAAAAAAAAACCACAGAGTTACACATTGGATAAACAAAAGTACAGTCAATAACACAATAGAAAAATATATGTACAGTGTGTGCAAATGTTGTAAGGTTAAGGAGGTAAGGCAATAAATAGGCCATAGTGGCGAAATAATTACAGTTTAGCATTAACACTGGAGTGATATATGTGAAGATGATGATGTGCAAGTAGAGATACTGGGGTGCAAAAGAGCAAAAAATAAATAACAATATGGGGATGAGGTAGTTGGGTGTGCTATTTACAGATTGTCTGTGTACAGGTACAGTGATCTGTAAGCTGCTCTGACAGCTGATGCTTAAAGTTAGTGAGGGAGATATAAGTCTCCAGCTTCAGTGATTTTTTTTCTCGTTCCAGTCATTGGCAGCAGAGAACTGGAAGGAAAGGCAGCCAAAGCAGGTGTTGGCTTTGGGGATGACCCGTGAAATATACCTGCTGGAGCGCGTGCTACGGGTGGGTGTTGCTATGGTGACCAGTGAGCTGAGATAAGGCAGGGCTTTACCTAGCAAAGACTTATAGATGACCTGGAGCCAGTGGCGGGTTTCTGACCACGAATTGTAGCGAGGCAGCCAATGAGAGCATAACGGTGTGCAGTGTGTGGTATATATGGGCTTTGTGACAAACGGATCGCACTGCTGATAGACTACATCCAACTTATGCTGTAGCAGTAGAGTAGAGTGAGTGTTGGAGTAGAAGTGGTGCGAGCTATATTTGTAGATGACATCCCCGAAGTCAGAAGAGTCGGTAGGATAGTCAGTGTTACAAGGGTATGTTTGGGCAGCATGAGTGACGGAGGCTTAGTGCGAAAAGGAAGCCGATTCTAGATTTAATTTTTGGATTGGAGACCTTAATTGTGAGTCTGGTCGTTGAAGGAGAGTTTACAGTTCTAACCGACACCTAGGTAATTGTAGTGTCAGCGATATTTCTAGTCAGAACCGTCCCAGAGGTAGTGATGCTAGGCGGGCGGGCAGTTGCGGTTAGCCAATCGGTTGAAGAGCATGCTTTATTCTGCACTAGCATTTCATGCCGAGTTGGACAGCACGAAGGAGTGTTGTTCGGCATCGAAAGCTCGTTTGGAGGTGTTAACACAGTGGTTCTCAAGGAAGGCCAGAGTATACAGATCGTGTTTGTTTTATAGAGGTGGATCAGAGAATCACCAAGCGATAAGAGCTTAAAGTTGTCACGTTCCGACCTTTTTGTCGCTTTGTTTGTATAGCCTTGTTTAGTTGGTCAGGACGTTTGGACTGGGTTGGGGGGCATTCTAATTGTTATGTGTTTCTATGTTGGGTTCTTGTGATTAGCCTGATATGGTTCTCAATCAGGCGGCAGTGTGGTACGTTTCCTCCTGATTAGAGACCAGTTAAGGTAGCTTTTCTCACTGTTTTGTTGTGGGTGAGTTGTTGCTGTGTCTGTGTTTGTTCGCCCACACAGGTACTGTTTCCTTTCGTTCGTTCGTGTGTTTCCTGTTCGTGCGTTCATGTTTTATGTTCTCAAGTTCAGGTCTGTTCACCTCGGTTTTGTTATTTTGTATTAAGTTTAAGTGTTCTTCATTACGTCGCTTAAAAAAATAATATGATATACATACCACGCTGCATATTGGTCCGATCCTTGCTCCTCCTCAGACGAACGTTACAGACATAATTGATCTATAACAAGAGAAAAGAGCCTATAAAAAAGAACAAACAGCAAAAACATATACATGATCAAACACAAATAAAGAGAATCAACTATTGAAGACTGCCAGAACCCACTGGATTCTCCAATTACATTGAATGAACAACAGGACAAAATACCAACCCTACAACCCAAAAAGGCCTGTGGTGTTGATGGTATCCTKAATGAATTGGCTAAACTTAAACTCTTACTCATCATCCTTAGCTCTGGCATTTCCCCCAATATTTYGAACCAAGGACTGATCACCCCAATCCACAAAAGTGGAGGCAAATTTGACCCCGATAACTACCGTGGGATATGCGTCAACAGCAACTTTGGGAAAAGACTCTGCATTATCATTAACAGCAGACTTGTACATTTCCTCAGTAAAAACAATGTACTGAGCAAATGTCAATTTGGCTTTTTACCAAGTTACCATACGACAGACCATATAGTCACCATGCACACCTTAATCGACAAAGAAACAAACCAAAACAAAGGCAAAGTCTTGTCTTGATCTGTTGATTTKAAKAAATARTTTTACTCAATTTGGCATGAGGACCTGCTATACAAATGGATGGAAAGGGGTGTTGGGGGATGAACATACGACCTTATAAAATCCATGTATACAAACAACAAGTGAGCATTTAAAATTGGAAAAAAACACACACATTTCTTTCCACAGGGCTGTGGAGTGAGACAGGGATGCAGCATAAGACCCAACCTTTTCAACATATATATCAACGAATTGTTGAGGMCACTAGAACAGTCTGCAGCACCCAGGCTCACCCTACTAGAATCTGAAGTCCAATGCCTACTGTTTGCTGATGAGCTGGTGCTTCTGTKCCCAACCAAGGAGGGCCTACAACAGCACCTAGATCTTCTGCACATATTCTGACAGACCTGGGCCCTGACAGTGAATCTCAGTAAGACAAAAATAATGGTGTTCCAAAAAAGGTCCAGTTGCCAAGGCCACAAATACAAATTCCATCTAGACACAGTTGCCCTAGAGCACACAAAAAACMATACATACCTCGGCCTAAACATCAGCGCCACAGGTAACTTGCACAAAGCTGTGAACGATCTGCCATCAAAAGGAACATAAAATTCGACATACCATCTGGCTAAAAATACTTGAATCAGTTATAGAACCCATTGCCCTTTATGGTTATGAGGTCTGGGGTCCGCTCACCAACCAAGAATTWAAAAAATGGGACAAACACCAAATTGAGACTGCATGCAGAATTCAGRAAAAAATATCCTCTGTGCACAACGTAAAACAACAAATAATGCACGCAGAGCAYAATTAGGCCGATACCCGCTAATTATCAAAATCCAGAAAAGAYCTGTTAWATTCTACAACCACCTAAAAGCAAGCTGGTCCTGGGGCTCTGTTCACAAACACAAACAGACCCCACAGAGCCCCAGGCATGCTGGTCTTCGGGCTCTGTTCACAAACACAAACAGACCCCACAGAGCCCCAGGACAGCAACACAATTATTTAATTTTTGAATTTAACTAGGAAAGTCAGTTAAGAACAAATTCTTATTTACAATGACGGCCTAGGAACAGTGGGTTAACTGCCTTGATCAGGGGCAGAACAACAGATTTTTACCTTGTCAGCTCGGGGATTCTAGAAACCTTTTGGTTACTGGCCCAACGCTCTAACCACTGGGATACCGAATCATGCGAAAACAAAAAGATAATTCATTGACACAGTGTAAAGAATCAACAAAAAACAGAGCAAACTAGAATGCTATTTAGCCCTAAACAGAGAGTACTGTACACAGTGGCAGCATACCTAACCACTGTGACTGACCCAAACTTAAGGAAAGCTTTGACTATGTACAGACTCAGTGAGCTAGCCTTTYCTATTGAGAAAGGCCGCCGTAGGCAGACCTGGCTCTCAAGAGAAGACAGGCTACGTGCACACTGACCACAAAATGAGGTGGAAACTGAGCGGCACTTCCTAACGTCCTGCCAAATGTATGACCATTAGAGACAAGTATGTATATCCCTCAGATTACACAGACTCACAAAGAATTTGAAAACAAACCCAATTTTGATAAACACCCGTATCTATTGGGTAAAATACCACAGTGTGCCATCACAGCAGCAATATTTGGGACCTGTTGCCACAAGAAAAGTGCAACCAGTGAAGAACAAACACCATTGTAAATATAACACATATTTATGTTTATTTATTTTCCCTTTTGTACTTTAACTATTTGCACATAATATGACATTTGAAATGTCTTTATTCTCTTGGAACTTTTGTGAGTGTAATGTTTACTGTACATTTTTTTATTGTTTATTTTACTTTTGTTTATTATCTATTTCACTTGCTTTGCCAATGTAAACTTATGTTTCCCATGCCAATAAAGCCCTTAAATTGAAATTGAACTGAGAGATAGGAGGGGAGAGAGATAGGGGGAGAACGAGAGAGAGTGTGGAGGGGGTAAAAGAAAGGAGAGGGAGAGAAAAGAGGAGGGGGTATAAAAAGGAGAGAGAATAAGGGAGGGAGGGAGAAAGACAACATTTTCTTTTACCTTTGACTGCCATGTATTGACATAAGCTTCAACCCTTTTGACACTCATCTTTTCCCATTGAACACAATGTATTAACTCTCATCTTTTTCCATTGACTGCAATGRATTGACATGAGCATCAAKCCTGTGACACTAATCTGTTCCCATTGAGTGCAATATATTACCATAAGCGTCAATAGGTTGAAACTCATCTTTTCCCTTTGAATACAATGTATTGAAATAAGCGTCAACTGTGTGAGACTTATCTTTTCCCATTGAATGCAATGTATTGGCATAAGCGTCAACCCATTGACACTCATATTTTCTATTGACTGCAACATATTGACATCAGCATCAATTGGTTGACGCTCATCTTTTTCCATTGGCACCTCAAAGCTTGCTGGGAGCATGGCCAGTTGACATAAGCATCAATAGGTTGATGCCTAACTTTTAGCAAAAACATGACAGGGTGTTTTGCGGCTGATAATGGGCTGGAGAAACAGTGGCATGTCCAAGAGAAACAGTGTGCTTTGTGTGCTTGTGAAGCAGTTAGCTGTTAGGCAAAGAGGAGTGCCAACTAGGGAGCAATGCAGGCATGTGGCAGTTTGCAATCCCCATCACTCTCTCTGTGGCAGAGAGCGGGCACTTACACCCACTGAACATTTTATTAAAACCACAAAACAAGAGCTATCTTAACAAGAGCTATTCTCATCTTCCTAGTTGATGCAGGTGTCACACTTGGGGTAGAATGCTGGCAGGGTTTTTTGTGTACAGTTTCCCTGTGTGGCTGCCCTAGTGATTTAACATTGTGTCACTGACGAGCATTCAGGTATATTCCCCAAAATACTGACCAGTAGAAAAGCAAACAAAGATGGTCAGTGGCAGGAATCTATTATCTTAGCCAGGGGAGTTTGAAAAAAATCCCTAGAGTTATGGAAACAATTGGGTAAATCTTAAATGTCACAAAATATGACAGGAAGAATAGCACGCGAGATTCTTCCCTATACAAAACACTTCCTTACCATGGACTTCCATGTCACATCAGGTAAGAGCACCCCCTACGTTTTCCAAGCCGACCTGATAAGAGGTGAACTGCATCTCCCTGGAGCTATGGRGTGTGTGCAGTATCTGAGCGTTTCCAATCCACAGCACAGAATAACTGATGTAACACTGCCACATACTGGACGATTGATGACAATGACCATAGACGTGAAAAATGCTACAAAGCTTAGCCTTTACATCAGAGGAGGCTGGTGGGAGGAGCTATAGGAGGACGGGCTCATTGTAATGGCTTCAATGGAACGGAGTCAATCGCGTTGTTTCCATGTGTTTGGTACCATTCCATTGATACCATTCTAGCCAMTACAATGAGCCCATCCTCCTATAGCTCCTCCCACCAGCCTCCTCTGCTTTACATCCCATGAATGATACAAAGTGACGGTGCCGCACTACAAATAGGTGGAGTAGTTAGCCACCATGCCCAAAATAGGGGAGGGTTGCGTGGTTTTTTATTGGGCACGAGAGGGTAGTGCATTTTATCCCTGTTTCATTCGTTCTTTTGCAGGTTTTACTATATAATTTCTTCCATCCTAGCCACATTTCCTCATCTGCTTGCATGCACCATCCCTATATCAAGGTGTATCCTACCTCGACTACCCTACAACACCACAATGCAATGAATAATTTAATTATTGTTTTCAAGTGAGTACAAAATTCGCAAAAGCCCTGTGATTTGAATGTTTCATTCCATTTGGATCAGCTGTGGGTCTCCTCTCCATAGTTCATAAGGTCTAGGAAGGCACAGTAGCAGGCCAGTCTGGCTGTATTTTTACTTCTGACACTGGGATGCGCTGTCTGTTGCAGACCATCATTCTCCCAAGTCGTCCTATAATAATGTGGCAACATATGCTCCCAGCAGGCCCAGTTGTTCAGGAAAGCTTAAGGAGCGCTCTCCCTCCTCTCCAATCCGAGCAGCTATTCCTTGCTCACCTACAGTTGCAGTCGGAAGTTTACATACACTTAGGTTGGAGTCATTAAAACTCGTTTTTCAACCACTCCGCAAATTTCTTGTTAACAAACTATAGTTTTAGCAAGTCGGTTAGMACATCTACTTTGTGCATGACACAAGTCATTTTTCCAACAATTGTTTACAGACAGATTATTTCACTTATAATTCACTGTATCACAATTACAGTGGGTCAGAAGTTTACATACACTAAGATGACTGTGCCTTTAAACAGCTTGGAAAATTCCAGAAAATGATGTCATGGCTTTAGAAGCTTCTGATAGGCTAATTGACATCATTTGAGTCAATTGTGGATGTATTTCGATTCCTAACCTTCAAACTCAGTGCCTCTTTGCTCGACTACTCATGGAGAAAGATCAAAAGTAATTCAGCCAAACCTCATTATTCCACAATGCCTGAAGGTCCTACGTTCAGTCTGTACAGTAACAATAGTACAACAAGAAACAACCACCACTGGGCCTACGGCATGCCATCATATCCGCCTCATTAGAAAGGAGCACGTTCTGTCCCTAGAGATGAACGGACTTTGGTGCAAAAAGTGCAAATCAATCCAATCACACCTCTTGCACGAAGACCTTGTGAAGTGTTGGCTTGAATACAGGTTACAGAAGTGATCTATGATCCACATGTAAAGATGACTCCAGTATTATCCTGACAATGTCTGGTCCGGGAACCACAAACCACATTCAAGATGAAGAAGCGCCTACGGAAACATCTCCACATAACGCCATTAAAAAGAGCCCAGACACGGTTTGCAAACTGCGCACATGGGGCAAAGATCATACACTTTGGAGAAATATCCTCTGGTCTGATGACCAAAAAATAGAACTGTTTGGCCATAATGACCGCCGTTAAGTTGGAGGAAAAGGGGGATGCTTGCAAGCCGAAGACACCATCCTCAACGTGAAGCACGGGGGTGGCAGCATCATGTGTGAGGGGCTTTGCTTGTCAGGAGGACTGGTCGCAATTCACAAAATAGATGGCATCATAGGACAACAATTATGTGATATATTGAAGCAACATCTCTAAACATCAGTCAGGAAGTTAAAGCTTGGTCGCAAATGGGTCTTCCAAATGGACAATGACCCAAGCATACTTCCCAAAGTTGGGGCAAAATGGCTTAAGGATAACAAGTCAAGGTATTGGAGTGGCCATACAAAGCCTGACCTCAATCCTATAGAAAATTTGTGGGCAGAAGTGAAAAACTGTGTGTGAGCAAGGAGGCCTACAAAACCTAACTCAGTTACACCAGCTCTGTCAGGAGGAATGGGTCAAAATTCACACGATTTATTGTGGGAAGCTTGTGGAAGGCTACATCAAAACATTTGATGCAAGTATAAACAATTACCCAAAGGCAATGCTACCAAATACTAATTGAGTGTATGTAAACTTCTGACCCACTGGGAATGTGATGAAAGAAATAAAAACTGAAATAAATTATTCTCTCTAKTATTATTCTGACATTTCACATTCTTAAAATAAAATGGTGATCCTAACTGACCTTAGACAGAACATTTTTACTAGGATTAAATGTCAGGAATTGTGAAAAACTGAGTTTAAATGTATTTGGCTAAGTTGCATGTAAACTTCCAACTTCAACTGTAAATATTTATAATTGAACTTTTAAAATGTATTACCTTTTATATGTGGCATAAACAGAACCAGTCACAATGTTTTGTTATCAAGGGAAAAAATGTCAAGACATCATGGGAAAGCATGCAGTTAATTAGGCTACAGATTAAATAAATAATCAACTTCACAGGGTTCTGAAAGTGCACAGTGATGAGCTTGATGCTCCTTTCAATAATAATTGGGGGTCTTACGCTGGTGACATGATGATCAATGATTGGCTACCTTTTGACAAATAAAAGTCATCTCTCACTTTTGTTTATAATAATCTCATCGTGTATAGGATATACCCGCACTGTATCTACAGGCTGTTGGCTYGAACACACCAGAGTGGGCACATTCACTACACCTACAGTGTGCAGCATTATTGTGTGACAAAACCATCACTAGGCCTAGAGTTGAAAATATGATGGAAACCCATTTAGCTTGTATTTTTTATTCAGTACAAGGGAATTTTACTGCAGAAGTAAATTGTATGTGCGCTACGTATTTACACACAGATTTTTATCCTAACAAGTCAATTTGATGAAACACAAATCTGTTGTGTTTTTATGCCAATTTTTGAATATTCGCATGGAAATCTGTTGCCAATTGGATGGGAACCTAACTATAGACACCTTAAAGACTGGCAAGTGCTCTCTAAACTTGCAACTGGTGAATCTTCTTCTGTGAATAAAAAATACATACAGTTACAACTTGTAACTTGTGCCAAAATGGTTGTAGTTGTAAATCTGGGGTTACCTGTGCTTGTGTCTATGCAAGAGAAGACATGATGGCTCTGGTGCGGGCAGGGCTTTTTCTTCTGACCAATCACGTGAGCGCATTGCTTTTTCTTCCGACCAATCAGGTGAGGGGTTGTCATTCTGCACCCAAGTTTCAACCAATGATGTATATAAACTCTGGATTGCTGATGCTATGTATTGCCCATTGAGAGGCTTTGAAGCTACCGGTTGGCCATACTGGCACTCCCCAGTGGGAGCAGTCATCCATAGGAATGAATGGAATTCTACAGTATTTCAATTAATGGACAAAATTACAAGTATTTTCTTTTCTGTTGTAGTGGGGACAGTAACATTAGTACTCTAAACGAATATATTTTCCTTAAAAGTATGTTTTTTTTCATGTTTAGCTTACATAATATAATTTAAAAGTATGCATTTAGGTGTCTGTAATAGAATAAACATGCCAAAAAGTAATGTAGACATTAGCTTCCAAAACCTTTTTTACAATGGAGGAGTACCAAGATGGCTGCGTGGTGACTTCAATATGCGGAGTTTCTGACATAATAACAAGCCTTTTAGTTCCTTGGAATGTGAATGTGCATGTGTGAAGCAACACAAGCAGATTGTGATTGTGCTTCTACACCTGCATTGCTTGCTGTTTGGGGTTTTAGGCTGGGTTTCTGTACATCACTTTGAGACATCAGCTGATGTAAGAAGGGCTATATAAATACATTTGATTTGATTTGATTTGATTTGAATGTGGCTATACTCGGCCTTGTCTCAGGATGGTACGTTTGTGGTTGAAGATATCGCTCTAGTGGTGTGGGGGCTGTGCTTTGGCAAAGTGGGTGGGGTTATATCCTGCCTGTTTGGCCCTGTATCGTCAAATCATGTCGTTACTACCATGCATGAATATTTGTATTTGTATTTATTGTSGATCCCCATTAGCTGCTGCTACTCTTCCTGGGGTCCAGCAAAATGAAMGCAGTTTATACAATTTTAAAAACATTACAATACATTCACAGATTTCACAACACACTGTGTGCCCTCAGGCCCCTACTCCACCACTACCACATATCTACAGTACTAAATCCATGTGTATGTGTGTGTATAGTGCGTATGTTATCGTGTGTGTATGCATGTGTCTGTGCCTAAGTTTGTGTTGCTTCACTGTCCACGCTGTTCCATAAGGTGTTTTTAATCTGGGTTTTTTAAATCTAATTTTACTACTTGCATCAGTTACTTGATGTGGAATAGAGTTCCTCCCATAGTCCTCCCATGTTCTGGACTTGGGGACTGTGACGAGACCTCTTGTGGCATGTGTTGTGGGCTATGCATGGGTGTCCGAGCTGTGTGCCAGTAGTTCAGACAGACAGCTCGGTGCATTCAACATGTCAATACCTTTCATAAATACAAGTAGTGATGAAGTCAATCTCTCCTCCACTTTGAGCCAGGAGAGATTGACATATTATTAATATTAGCTCTCTGTGTACATCCAAGGGCCAGCCGTGCTGCCCTGTTCTGAGCCAATTGCAATTGTCCTAATTCCTTTTTTGTGGCACCTGACCACACYACCGCACGACTACAGAACAGTAGTCAAGGTGTGACAAAACTAGGGCCTGTAGGACCTGCCCTGTTGATAGTGCTGTTAAAAAGGCAGAGCAGCGCTTTATTATGGACAGACTTCTCCCCGTCTTATCTACTGTTGTATCAATATGTTTTGACCATGACAGTTTACAGTCCAGGGTTACTCCAAGCAGTTTAGTCATCTCAACTTGCTCAATTTCCGAAGATTTATTACAATATTTAGTTAGTGAATGATTTGTCCCAAATACAATGCTTTTAGTTATAGAAATATTTAGGACTAACTTATTCCTTGCCACCCACTGAAACTAACCGCAACTCTTTGTTAAGTGTTGCAGTCATTTCAGTCTCTGTTGTAGCTGACGTGTATAGTGTTGAGTCATCCGCATACATAGACACTCTGGCTTTACTCAAAGTCAGTGGCATGTCAGTAGTAAAGATTGATAAAAGCAAGGGGCCTAAACAGGTACTGTACCTTGGAGATTTCCTGATTCTACCTGGATTATGTTTGAGAGGCTTCCATTAAAGAACACCCTCTGTGTTCTGTTAGACAAGTAACTCTTTATCCACATTATAGCAGGGGGTGTAAAGCCATAACATGTGTGTTTTTCCAGCAGCAGACTATGATTGATAATTTTAAAAGCTGCAGTGAAGTCTAACAAGACAGCCCCCACAATCATTTTATCATCAATTTCTCTCAGTCAGTCATCAGTAATTTGTGTAAGTGCTGTGCTTGTTGAGTGTCCTTCCCTATAAGCATGCTGAAAGTCTGTTGTCAATTTGTTTACTGTGAAATAGCATCACGCTTCAAACAAATAATTAGATAGGAGTAATTGCACAGGATCTTTGAGGTAAGCTGCCAGATAGGGCTTATCACAATTTATCACTATTTACCTAGTTACGCRTGAGAGCTTGCTAAGCTAGCTGCTTGGTAAATATCTATAGAACAAAGGCCCAGTGCAGTCAAAATTATGTTTTGTTTCATATTGTACAACAGCTGGTGGAAAAAAGTAGCCAATTGTCAGATCTGAGGAAAAGTAAAGATACCTTTATAGAAAATGAAGTAAAAGTGAAATTAACCTAGGAACATACTACTTGAGTAAAAATATAAAAGTATTTGGTTTTAAATATACTTACTGATAGTTGTTGGTTGAAAATACAATATACACAGAACCTTCTAGTCAGCAGGTTTGCATGCTGGGAGTTTTGGCTTTGCATGGTGTCACCACCATGCTGCAAATTGGTCAAAGGTGCAGTATGCAGAAATCTCTCCGCCATTTCCTGGTTGCTCAATTTCTAATAGTTAGCCTACTTTCAGTTTATGTGACAAAACAAGCAATGTATAGTGTAGAGAATCATTATACCATCGAAACTGCGGGTAAAAATATTGTATGTTCAGCTGTTTGAAGCTAGTGTACAAAACRGAAAATAAAAGACTCAAAAAACAAAATTAAGAAAGGGAAGCATAGAAATAGCGCACATAGAACAGATCTACCACTTCTTAGACTTGCTTTCAATGAGAATGACAGATCTATAACTGACATTGACACTGTATGTGAATTTGGTCTGGTCACCCAAAAAGTGACATACTGATTGCAGCTTTAAACAAAGAGAGTGACAAACATCTCTGTCAATATCAGCTAGTTTTAAGTTTCCCCCTCATCACTCAGAACACCCCGGAACAGTCCTAGCAAAATTATTGTTTTTGCTAAAAAGCTATTTTTGCCTATTTTAATGAAAATCTAATACGGTAAGGTACTTAATTGTTACCCAGAAATGATTTGATATTGATATAAAAACAGCTGTATTGGGCCTTTAAGTTAATATTAGCCAAGAAATGTTAGCTAGCTAACTTGTAAAGGCATTTAGTAATGACCTAACTTAATTCAATTGAATGTCAGCTAAGCAGTTAGTTACTTTATTAGCAGCTAATTATGCCTAGAACTGGTGAATCAGCTAAAGGACGACTGCGAAATGTAAACCACAGCTTTCAATGTTTGAAAACTAGCAAGTCCGCAGTGGATAGCAGCATATAGATAATGATACTTGGCTAATATTAATTGCTAAGTGTCTTTACTATGCTAGCTACTAGCTAGATAGCTTCGTAGACTCTCAACCAAGGGATTTACAGTATATTTTTAACTAGCTAAAGATATGGTAAGTGTCACACCCTGATCTGTTTCACCAGTTTTTGTGCTTGTCTCCACCACCCTCGATGTGTCGCTCATCTTCCCCAGTTTCCCCAGTGTATTTATACCTGTGTTTTCTGTTTGTCTGTTGCTAGTTTGTCTTCTCTCGTCAAGCCTACTAGCGTTTTTCCAGTTTTCCTGTTTTTTCTCTAGTCCCTGTTTTCTAGTTTTCCTGTTTTTTTACCATTCTGTCCGCCCTGACCCTGAGCCTGCCTGCCGTTCTGTACCTTGTGACACTGCCCTCGATTACTGACCTCTGCCTTCCCTGAGCTTGCCTGCCATTCTGTACCTTTCGGACTCTGCTCTGGATTACTGACCTCTGCCTGCCCTTGACCTGTTGTTTGCCTACCCCTGTTTTTGTAATAAACTGTTATTACTTTGAACTGTCTGCATCTGGGTCTTCTCCTGAGCCGTGATAGTAACAGAGGCTAAATCAATTAGATTAACTTGCTGTTACGATTTGCCGGTGAATTTCAGCACACTATCTCACAGCCCTCTTACAGAGACAAACTTTCAGACTCACATTAAACATCTCCAATCCAAAAATAAATCTAGAATCGGCTTCCTATTTCGCAACAAAGCCTCATTCACTCATGCTGCCAAACATACCCTCGTAAAACTACACTATCCTACCAATCATTGACTTCGGCGATATCATTTGCAAAATAGCCTCCAACACTCTACTCAGCAAACTGGATGTAGTCTATCACAGTGCCATCCGTTTTGTCACCAAAGCCCCATATACTACCCACCACTGTGACCTGTATGCTCTCGTTGGCTGGCCCTCACTACATATTTGTTGTCAAACCCACTGGCTCCAGGTCATCTATAAGTCTATGCTAGGTAAATCCCTGCCTTATCTCAGCTCACTGGTCACCATAGCAACACCCACCCATAGCACGCGCTCCAGCAGGTATATTTCACTGGTCATCCCCAAAGCCAACACTTCCTTTGGCTGCCTTTCCATCCAGTTCTCTGCTGCCAATGACTGGAACAAATTGCAAAAAAATCACTGAAGCTGGAGACATATATCTCCCTCTCTAACTTTAAGCATCAGCTGTCAGAGCAGCTTACCGATCCCTGTACCTGTACACAGCCAATCTGTAAATAGCACACCCAACTACCTCATCCCCATATTGTTACTTATCCTCTTACTCTTTTGCACCCCAGTATCTCTACTTGCACATCATCATCTGCACATCTATTACTCCAGTGTTAATCCTAAAATGTCATTATTTCACCTCTATGGCCTATGTATTGCCTTACCTCCCTACTCTTCTACATTTGCTCACACTGTACATAGATTTTTCAATTGTGTTATTGATATGCTTAAAGGTAATGATTAAAATATTCCACCCTGAAACCATATAATTGTWTGAAATTTATTAGAATCATACATTTATAATCTGATGATGTGTGTAGTTTTAGTCAGAATTAGAACAAGGACCTTTTYCTCCTTTTTAGTATGTAAGCAGGGTGCAAGTGGGAAACAAATGATAAGAGGAGCTATCGACAGACGAGTTGTATTACTGTGTTCCTTACAGGACATTCTGTCTCCACCCGTGGAGGGGAGAAACTGTTAGGCTTGCAGAAGATTATGAAACATGTTGCAGATTAAAGAAACAATGTATCTGTGTAGTGGAAAAACACCGACTGTCTGAGCAAGGCGTAGCTTAAGATTTGAACTTGTTTGTGTGTGTGTTATAAAGACTGTGTTTGTGTTATGAACTTCAGAGCGCTCTCGTGAATAAACTGTATGAGCCTTTTGCATAAGCTGTGTCACGAGAATTTTGTTCTCAGTGTTCATAATACCCAATTGAATGAATTACTCAGCCTGAAACCCATAAWTTGTAAGAAACTGGTTGAAATGAATCAGACGGAGGCCCAGCCACAATAGTCAGAACATGTARTTACGAGAGRGCTCTGCCAATCATTACATGTACATTGGTTTATATACCTCWCATTTCYTCATAAATGCCCCTCCTCTAATACAATGACAATATAGTTCACAAGTCTTCTCCTWCTCATACATTGCCTGCCACCTGTTATACAATCTACTACAAGCCCAAGGTTTCRCCCCTCCCTGGGTGGGGAGACTTCCTTCCCTGTTATCAGTTCCACAGTGGTCACAAGTTGTCTGCCACAGTTCCTTGCCTACCAACAGTCCCTCTTTCTTATGGACYAACATTCTTCATCAGACAGGATATAATTCTGTTAGTTATAGTTCCACGTTAAATGTATACATCATTTAGTCATTATTCATAAAAATCCCATAACAGCTGAGTCTTTGCCTAATTATTATTAAACCCATGGTCTTACAAACCTCGGGGATTGGTCAAAGCTATTGATTGTTAGTTGATATCATTGGGATTGAAAATTCTCGTGACAGTTATTGACTGTATGTTTGTTAATGTGTAACTGTGTTGTTGTTTTTGTCGCACTGCTTTGCTTTATCTTGGCCAGGTTGCAGTTATAAATGAGAACTTGTTCTCAACTGGTGTACCTGCTTAAATAAAGGTGAAAAAAAAAAAATGAAATACTCTATAACTTTCTAACTACTGAAGTAGGCTCCCCTCCCCCACTGGAGCCAAGCAGGCCAGGAGGGTCGTAAACTTGCCTTTCACACCTAGGGCCCTGGCCACCGATTGGTTGTTAGGGGTCATTGTTGCCACGGGCCTTATCACACTATGGTGTCAGCCAATCACAGGCGGGTAACTTGGGTCCCAGATCCCCAACTCCTGCCGCCCCTCTCAGTCTCCCTCAAGCAGTGACAGAGAACAACATATCTGTATCTGCCCATCAAATAAAATGTTATTTGTCACACGAGCAGAATACAGCAGCAGGTATACCTTATCATGAACTTCTTACTTTCGAGCCCTTATCCAAACATGCAGGTCAAGAAATAGATTCAAGAAAATATTACTTCATAAACTAAAGTTTAAAAAAAGAACAATAACGAGGCTATATACAGGGGGTACCGGTACCGAGTCAATGTGCAGGGGTACAGGTCAGTCGAGGTAATTTGTACATGTAGGTAGGGGTAAAGTGACCATGCAAAACTGGACTCAATTATATCTCTGGGATGTTGTGTGTGTATAAAGTGTTTTATTTTACAGCTTATACAACATACAGTGGCCTTACAAGATCATTCTTTTGACTGCTTCCCATGTGTACCCAGCAGGTCAGTGTCTTATGGCAGTAAACAGAGATAATAAACAGGCAGATAAGAATATAGCTTCTTTTTGGAACCCTGTTAAAATGACAACACACCTACTGTAATTCAAAGTACCACATGTTTATGCCTGATTGTGGACAGGGGTTACCTTTCAGGACACTGGCGAGTGGCTGGAATTAGTTGAAGATATATAAGATCATGGGAATACTCTTATCTGCCTGTTTTGTGTGTGTGAGCGTATGTAGTGTGTGTGTGTGTGTATGTGTGTGTTGGAATGTCAGATTAAGTATGTGTGTGTGTGGGTAGAGTCCAGTGAGTGTGCATAGAGTCAGTGCAAGAGAGTCAGTGCAAAAAGTCTAGGTAGCCGGACAAAATTAATGGACAAATATAATGTTCAATATAAAGACAAAACAGGAAAAAGCATTAGTTATAGGCTACTGATTAGGCTACTGTGCACCTCTGCTGGCAAAATTGATGCCATAACCAATTGCGTACCGCTAAGACCTGCTTTTGGTGAGTCTTAACCATCACTAGTAGCACTGCTTGAAATTGGCACATTGGTGCATGTTTTTTAGGACACACCTCAAATATTTCTACCCCTCCCACGACACACTTAAAATAGKGAGCTGATATAAGACAGGTAAATTACCAACCCTGGCGCCAGTGTTGGAAAATAGCAGAGTGCTGGCTTTTACAAGTCAAAATTGCAAAAGAGTGTGCGTTGAAAATAGGTGAAAATAACTGAAAATAGGGCCCTGTGTTTATAATTCATTAAATGTTATGAAATGTATGACCTATTTTTTTGTTCAAGAGAAATGCTCACAGGAATATCCATGTACTTAAGATTGCACCTTGCAAATAAATAGCATTGCACTATACATTTTCATATTATATCCTGTTAACATCCTAAGTATGAAACATGTATCAGTCATCTCTTTGAATTCTAAAATGTGATCAAAGAAAATATGTGATACATTTACTGCATTGATAAAAAATACCACTCTATATCTCTTTTATATTTTTTGGGGGCCATGTGTCCTTCATACTATTTCAATAATCAGCTCTTACTGTACCTTTGCCAGGAAACAAGCGATGGAAGAGATTTTACACATTGGCGTGGGCATGGAGGGCATGTTTTAGCTGGAGCTGCCCCGRATCCCTCAGCTCTTCAAGATGACTCAGCGTCACCCAAGTGTATGCCAGTTCTCCATATGCCAAAACAACTAATTCCGCATATTGCTCAAAGACCTCTGGCAGCTCTGGGCTTTTCTAGCCCCATATKTGGATCTAAGGACCTCTGTTAAAGAAACAGAGTGATGCAAGACCACAAGGGGTTTGAGGCCAATTCCATTCGCTYGTCCAGGAGGGTCTGATAGCAGGACAGTGCAGGCTGACTGTACTGGCTGAGTTCACCTGTAGGCAAAAGGTGAGCCCAGGACAGGGGCACTTTAAAATAAGTTCTACTCGACTCTGAAGGTACTGGAAGTAGTCCCTGGAGCCCATGGGAAGGGATCGTATGCAGTCAAAGGCATCAATCCCTGATGGAATYGCTAAGGGCTTGCTGCTTAGGTCCCTTACTAAGTGATTGCATCAAGTCTTGTGGGTGCAAGAAGCATGAAGTCTTGTGGGTCATCCTCCTCTTGACATTAGCAGCCATAGAGACACAGCACAAACAGAGAGAGAATCCTCCCCATGGATCCCATCTTGGTTATAGTGGAAGTCCACACAMTATAAGCCTTTTATAATGGTGTTATTTACTAACTTGAACTCTCTCACACACACAGACCCTGTGCGTTTCAAAATCATGACATTGATGCGATGGTTTATGATGCTTGTAATGATGGTCTCCACCTTGAGTGCCTCTGATAAAGTCAGAGGGTTCACACAGAAGARAGAAGGGCCCCACAAGGACATATCTGAGCAGAGGTAAAAATAATAGACTTMCAGCACTACTACATTGTAAACACACATTATTTAATTAATTAGAACTTCTAGAATTTATAATCATGTCGAAAGCATTAAAACATTTATAAGCATTTATAATGGCTTATTCGTTAAAGTTATTATTAAGTGTTACATATTAAATGCTTTTTTAAATGAGGACTAATTTCAAGACAATGCCCTCTGTTTGACAATCATAATTTTWAATTGATATCATGTATAACTTGTATACCATTGTCAAGTAACAATGTTTAATATCACTATACAGGACTGTTTTGCAGACAGAAATGTCACCRGTTAAATATAACTTTGAATAATGGTCTAACTGATACGTTCCTCTCTCAGAGATGAATTGTCTGATAATAACAGCATTTCATAGACATTTTTTATTTAACCTTTATTTAACTAGGCAAGTCAGTTAAGAACAAATTCTTATTTACAATGATGGCCTACCCCGGCCAAACCCTAACCCGGATGACACTGGGCCAATTGTGCGCCGCCCTATGGGACTCCCAATCACGACCGGTTGTGATACAGCCTGGAATTGAAAGGTCTGTAGTGTGATACAGACTACAGGGTCTGTAGTGACGCCTCTAGCACTGAGATCCAGTGCCTTAGACCGCTGCGCCACATCAAGGACTACAGTATTTTCATGATGCATATCTCACTTCACCTTTAAGAGGTGGTGGGAGGTGGGCCCTGGGACTTTGCATGATGTCACTAACTATAATGCATTCTGATTGCATTGAGGAAAATGAGTATACACTGTGACCTAAAAGGAGTAAACACTGCATTGTAAACCTTTGTTCTAACCCAAAGACCAGAGGATATGATGCAACAGCTTCCTCTATTGGACAACTGATGACAATAATCACAGACTGGAAATGCTACAAAAGTTAGTGTTGCCTGTATTTCTCAAAAGAACAAGTGATGGCACTGTTTGGGGATGATGATTTATTTTACAATTTAAAAACACAATTCAACCACACACGGATAATACATTTAAACATAAAAGAGGATAATCCAACAAAGTAAAAAAAAAAAAAATGGTTTCCATTGTGTCCCTTTTTATGCAGATGGAGATTGAAAAGTCTCTCTGTGGTCTGTGAAGCACACACACTAGTGACAAGTCAGGTATATAATCAACAACGCATTGTCATATTCCACAAATAAACKGCCACTTTTCAAGTACAGTATTTGCAGATTGTTTAGAAACTATGGGGCCATACTTGCGAACATCAGAAAAAGTTTACATTTTAGTTTAAGTTTAAGCACCAGACAATTCAAATTTACATTGATGTAGTTACACGTGATCTGTTCCCGTCACAAAACCTGGTACATTTAGCGCTATGCTAATCTCACCAGGTGGCCGTGATTATATAAGGTCAAATTTGAGCAAATGTATGAAAAATGAAATGCAGAAATATCTCATTTACMTAAGTATTCACACCCCTYAGTCAATACYTTGTAGAAGCACCTTCTGCAACAATTACAGCTGTGAGTCATTCTGGTTAAGTCTCTAAGAGCTTTGCACACCTGGATTGTGCAATATTTGAACATTTAAATATTCTTCAAGCTCTGTCAAAATGTTTGTTGATCATTGCTAGACATGCATTTTCAAGTCTTGCCATAGATTTTCAAGCCAATTTAAGTATAAAACTGTAACTAGGCCACTCAGAAACATTCAATGTCGTCTTGGTAAGCAACTCAAGTGTATTTTGGCCTATGCCCCCAACATAATGCTTTGGATTCAGGACATGAAGTTAGTTTCTTTGCAGTTTTACTTTAGTGCCTTATTGCAAACAGGATGTATGTTTATGAATATTTTTATTATGTACAGGCTTCCTTCTTTTCACTCTGTCAACTAGGTTAATATTGTGGAGTAAGTACAATGTTGTAGATCCATCCTCAGTTTTCTCCTATGTTAAAGTCAACATTGGCCTCATGGTGAAATCCCTGAGCGGTTTCCTCTCCGGCAACTGAGTTAGGAAGGTCACCTGAACCTTTGTAGTGACTGGGTGTATTGATTACACCATCCAAAGTGTAATTAATAACTTCATAATGTTTAAAGGGATATTAAATGTCTGCTTTTAACATTTTTACCCATCACCAATAGGTGCCCTTCTTCCGAGACATTGGAAAACCTCCCTGGTCTTTGTGGTTGAATCTGTGTTTGAAATTCACCGCTTGAATGAGGGATATTACAGATAATTGTATGTGTGGGGTACAGTTATGAGGTAGTCATTCAAAAATCATGCTGGAAACTATTGCACAGTAAGTCAATGCACATAGTTGACTTGTTCAGCACATTTTTCCTCCTGAACTTATTTAGGCTTGCCATAACAAAGGGGTTGAATACTTATTGACTCAAGACATTCCAGCTTTTCATTTTAAATTAATTTGTAAACATTTCTAAAAACATAGAAACATAATAACACTTTGACATTATGGGGTATTGTGTGTACAAATGGATATACAATACAGTTAAAAAGTTTGGGGTCACGGCCTCCCGTGTGGCGCAGTGGTCTAAGGCACTGCATCGCAGTGCTAGCTGTGCCACCAGAGATTCTGGGTTCGAGCCAAGGCTCTGTCGCAGCCGGCCACTACCAGGAGGTCCATGGGGCGACGCACAATTGGCCCAGCGTCGTCCGGGTTAGGGAGGGTTTGTCCAGCAGGGATATCCTTGTCTCATCGTGCACTAGTGACTCCTGTGGCGGGCCACAGGTCGCCGTACACCTGGCGACCTGACCAGGTCGCCAGGTGTACGGTGTTTCCTCCGACACATTGGTGCGGCTGGCTTCCGGGTTGGATGTGCGTTGTGTCAAGAAGCAGTGTGGCTAGGTTGGGTTGTGTTTCGGAGGACGCATGGTTCTCGACCTTCGCCTCTCCCGAGTCCGTACGGGAGTTGCAGCGATGAGACAAGACTGTAACTACTACCAATTGGATACCACGAAATTGGGGAGAAAAAAGGGGTAAAAAAGAAGAAGTTTGGGGTCACTTAGAAATGTCATTGTTTTTGAAAGAAAAGCAAAGTTTTTGTCCATTAAAATAACATCAAATTGATCAGACATTGTTAATTTTGTAAATGACTATTGTAGCTGGAAACGGCAGATTTTTTATGGAATATCTACATAGGCCCAACCATCACTCGTGTGTTCCAATGGCACGTTGTGTTAGTTAATGCACGTTTATCATTTTAAAAGGGTAATTGATCATTAGAAAACCCTTTTGCAATTATGTTAGCACAGCTGAAAACTATTGTGCTGTTTAAAGAAGCAATAAAACTGGCCTTCTTTAGACTAGTTGAGTATCTGGAGCATCAGCATTTGTGGGTTCGATTACAGGCTCAAAATGGCCAGAAACAGACTTAACCCATGGGGAGGGGGTCACACTCGGACATTCAGAGAGGGGGAATATTATTGTGGCCCTGGTGGCACACAATCAAAGGTCTGACTGCATGGATATGCTTGGGAATATGGTCAATATGGGGTACCATGCTGTGGGTGATTCAGGGGAAGGGGGTATATCTGACCTCCATCATCTAGGACGTGACAATGGTTAATAAAATCTCCCCATTTCTGCCCATTTTATTTTTGCACAGTTTTGCAGGGCTTCTCATACAGCTGCAACTGTATATGCATTCGTAAATCAAGACCTTTCTTGAGTTGGGCTCTGGGATGGTGCAGCTGTTGAGAATGTCAGTCATGGTTGTTGTGGGGGAATAGGGTTGAGTGTGGATGAGTGTGTGTATCCCACAACTGTTGCGAGGGAGTAAAAGATGTTAGGGACAATATAGGATGATTCACAATAATTGTTTGCTAATATAACAATTGCTTGCCATAATGTAATTTTGTAAATGGCGAGACTGCTGAGGTAAAAATCCTTTGCATAAATTGCCTACATTACTTCAGATAATAATAGCTAATTATGGGGGAAAAAATAAACAGGGTTAAAAAAAAAAAAAGTATATATATATTTTTTTTTAAATGGCTATATACAGTTGAAGTCGGAAGTTTACAAACACTTAGGTTGGAGTCATTAAAACTCGTTTTTCAACCACTCCACAAATCCTTAACAAACTATAGTTTTGGCAAGTCGGTTAAGACATCTACTTTGTGCATGACACAAGTAATTTTTCCAACAATTGTTTACAGATAGATTATTTCACTTACAATTCAAAGTACCACAATTCCAGTTGGTCAGAAGTTTACATACACTAAGTTGACTGTGCCTTTAAAAAGCTTGGAAAATTCAAAAAAAATTATTTAATGGCTTTAGAAGCTTCTGATAGGCTAATGTACATAATTTGAGTCAATTGGGGGTGTAACTGTGGATGTATTTCAAGGCCTACCTTCAAACTCAGTGCCTCTTTGCTTGACATCATGGGAAAATCAGCCAAAACTCAGACAAAAAATTGTAGACCTCCACAAGTCTGGTTCCTCCTTGGAGCAATTTCAAACGCCTGAAGGGTACCACGTTCATCTGTACAAACAATGGGTACGCACATTCTGTCTCTAGAGATAACGTAGTTTGGTGCGAAAAGTGCAAATCAATCCAGACAACAACAAAGGACCTTGTGAAGATGCTGGAGGAAGCAGGTACAAAAGTATCTATATCCACAGTAAACGAGTACTATATCGACAAACTGAAGGGCCGCTCAGCAAGGAAGAAGCCACTGCTCCAAGCGCCATAAAAAAAGGTTTGCAACTGCACATGGGGACAAATATTGTACTTTTTGGAGAATGTCCTCTGGTCTGATGAAACAAAAAATTTAACTGCTTGGCCATAATGACCATCGTTATGTTTGGAGGAAAAAAGGGAGGCTTGCAAGTCGAAAACACCATCCCAACATGAAGCACGGGGGTGCAGCATCATTTGTGGGGGTGCTTTGCTGCAGGAGGGACTGGTGCACTTCCACAAAATAGATAGCATCATGAAGACGACCAATTATGTATATTGAAGCAAACATCTCAAAACATCAGTCAGGAATTTAAAGCTGGTCGCAAAGGGTCTCCAAATGGACAATGACCCCAAGCATACTTCCAAAGTTGTGGCAAAATGGCTTAAGGACAACAAAGTCAAGGTATTGGAGTGCCATCACAAAGCCCTGACCCCAATCCCATAGAAATTTGTGGCAGAACTAAAAAAGCGTGGCGC
Source organism: Salvelinus sp. IW2-2015 (assembly GCF_002910315.2). Lineage (NCBI taxonomy): Eukaryota > Metazoa > Chordata > Actinopteri > Salmoniformes > Salmonidae > Salvelinus > Salvelinus sp. IW2-2015. The sequence continues at coordinate 7,949,668 of NC_036875.1, read as the reverse complement.
GAGCAAGGAGGCCTACAAACCTGACTCAGTTACACCAGCTCTGTCAGGAGGAATGGGCCAAAATTCACCCAACTTATTGTGGGAGCTTGTGGAAGGCTACCCGTAACGTTTAACCCAAGTATAATAATTTAAAGGCAATGCCTCCCAAATACTAATTGAGGTATGTAAAAACTTCTGACCCACTGGGAATGTGATGAAAGAAATAAAAGCTGAAATAAATCATTCTCTCTACTATTATTCTGACATTTCACATTCTTAAAATACCTAAGACAGGGAATTTMTACTAGGATTAAATGTCAGGAATTGTGAAAAACTGAGTTTAAATGTATTTGGCTAAGGTGTATGTAAACTTCTGACTTCAACTGTCCCTGCTGGAGCGCGTGCTATGGGTGGGTGTTGCTATTGTAACTAGTGAGCTGAGATAAGGCAGGGCTTTACCTAGCAAAGACTTATAGATGACCTGGCACCAGTGAGTTTGGAGACGAATATGAAGCGAGGGCTAGCGAGGGCTAGCCAACGAGAGCATACAGGTCGCAGTGGTGGGTAGTCTATGGGGCTTTGGTAACAAAACGGATGGCACTGTGATAGACTACATCCAATTTGCTGAGTAGAGTGTTGGAGGCTATTTTTAAGTGACATCGCTGAAGTCAAGGATCGGTAGGATAGTCAGTTTTACGAGGGTATGTTTAGCAGCATGAGTGAAGGAGGCTTTGTTGTGAAATAGGAAGCCAATTCCAGATTTAATTTTTGATTGGAGATGTTTAATGTGAGTCTCGAAGGAGAGTTTACAGTCTAACCAGACTATTTGTAGTTGTCCACATATTCCAAGTCAGAAACGGGTGCGGGCAGCGATCGGTTGAAAAGCACGCATTTCATTTTACTAGCATTTAAGAGCATTGGAGGCCACGAAGGAGTGTTGTATGGCATTGAAGCTCGTCTGGAGGTTTGTTAACACAGTGTCCAAAGAATGGCCAGATGTATACAGAATGGTGTCGTCTGCGTAGAGGTGGATCAGAGAATCACCAGCAGCAAGAGCGACATCATTGATATACACAGAGAAAAGAGTCGGCCCGAGAATTCAACACTGTGGCACCTCCATAGAGACTGCCAGAGGTCCGGACAACAGGCCCTCCGATTTGACACACTGAACTCTGTCTGAGAAGTAGTTGGTGAACCAGGCGAGGCAGCCATTTGAGAAACCAAGGCTGTTGAGTCTGCCGATAAGAATGAGGTGATTGACAGTGTCGAAAGCCTTGGCCAGGTCGATGAAGACGGCTGCACAGTACTGCCTTTTATCGATGGCGGTTGTGATATCGTTTAGGACCTTGAGCATGGCTGAGGTGCACCCATGACCAGCTCGGAAACCAGATTGCATAGCGAAGAAGGTACGGTGGGAATCAAAATGGTCGTGATCTATTTATAAACTTGGCTTTCGAAGACTTTAGAAAGGCAGGGAAGGATGGATTTAGGTCTATAACAGTTTGGATCTAGAGTGTCTCCCCCTTTGAATATTGGTGTCACGTTCAGAGTGAGCCGGACACCAGTTCGAGTTCTGGAGGTAAAATGAAAGGGGTAGAAGGTGTTGTGAGGAGACTGAGCCTTGCATTGATGGACATGGTTATGATAAAGATACATTTGGTCCAGTGGAAGTGAGATTTTTGAGGAGGGTGGAACCAGGCCTTTTGGCTGATCCATGGGTGGTTTCAGGTTGGGCGGAAAAGATAGTGGGTGCTGTTGAGTCTGTGAAGGTAATCCGAAGTGGACTTGTGATGTTTGTGTTTCTTCAGATCAGAGGGAACAGACGCTCCGTGCGATGCAACTTGGGTCAATATCTGTTTTTTGCTTTTCTCTTAGGGACAGGGCACCATTGAAAGGAGTGATTTCTGGGGTAGCATTAAGTGTGGAGGAGGAGCAATTGAAGTTGAAGATTCCTGGAGTTTGTGACCCCTGCCGTTATCCTGTTAGCACAGTGAATTCCCCACAAACGCAACAATTATGGTCATGTCGCAGCAGTGTGTAGGAGGGAGATTCCAATATGTGGGAAGTGTGCAGGAGGGCATGGGATAGAGGGTTGTGTAGTTTCAGTGGATAAAGTTGTATGAGTCAACTGTAGAGGTGCACATGTTGCTGGGTATCGGAAGTATCTGGCGTAAGAGAAGCAGGTTGAGGTGACTAGAGTCAGAGTAGTGCAGAAGGTGTCATATGCTGAGGCAGTGAAGAATGTAGAGGACGATGGGTGAGGGATTCTGACAGGATCCCTGTGAATAGTAGATATGTGACAGCACAGAGGGACAGGCCAATAACTGATACGCTTCAGTAGGGTTGGCTTCTTAGCGTTCACAGCAACGGTTATCAACTGTACTGCAGAAATGGAACGTAAATCACCGAAAATAGATGTTGTGGTGGCAGCTGCAGAGAAGTACTTGGGGGTAGGAGATTTGACTTCAGAAGAGTTACAGGGTGTGTTGAGTGGTAGTGTCCAGTCCTCTGGGTTGTCGGCCTGTGGTAGAATCAGATAGGGTTAAAGTGGTGGAATAAGGAGATGGGTTTTAATGAGTGTAGGGTAATTTAAAAATATATATATGTTTCCCCCTTTCAATTTTGTATCACAAAGTGTAATGGATATATATATTACAGTTCAGTTGGGGGCAGTAATGCAACATATAGGATGCCAACCACCGTTAAACCTCACCGAAGAAGAACAATCCATGCCTTGGAAGAACTCTAGTATTTATCTTTTATTTCCTCTATGTGCATGTGTCCAATTTCCAACTTGAGTAACCCACCATATATTTCCKTTTTCCTTTCTGGTTTGTGTCAATCAATGTGCATCTGAAGATGCACTGTTTTCAATAGTGGTAGATGTTTTGATGGTTTTGTTGAATATGCCTGGAAATGAATTTATTTTGTCATTTCTTTAGAGGGAATTATTGTTTATGACATGGAAATAATCGTTTTGATATAATTATGGTTTGGCTACTGGCTATGAGATTYTTGTGTACGACAAGTAATATTTATGATATACAATATGATCATGTGAATTCTTTATATGAAATATGCTCATGTAAATGTTTTTCTTAGCACATACAAATCAATGCTGGAAATGATTTGAAAGAAGAAAATAAATGTGGGCTCATACTCGCTAAACCTGAACATCAAGTCTTACTGCCCTATCCTTGTCCTTTAACCGTTTGAGCTCCTACCTCACCCAGTGCATTCTTAAATAGGCAACCTGCCTTAACAGGTAGATATGTAGGGGTAAAGTGTCTAGGCAGATAGTTAACCAGATACCTACCCAGACTATTTAGTCTCATGGCTTGGGGGTGTAGAAGCTGTTCAGGGTCCTGTTGGTTCCAGACTTGGTGTATCGGTACCGCTTGCCGTGTGGTAGCAGAGACCACTTGGTATAGAGGTCCTGAATGGCAGGGAGCTCGGCCCCAGTGATGTACTGGGCCGTGCCAAGATATTTTACTGGCACAATTCAGTGTTATATTGTAGACAGAAAATGTACACACCTAATATATACCAGCCTACACATTGCCTTGCATACAACTTGCAGATACTCAAGGTAGACATGAATTTATTTGAAAAAGTTTAAGAAATAAAAAAAGTACTAAAGCAAGTATCAAAAAATWGTTTGAGATGAGTTTACACTTAATGGCACTGCTGTTAGAGTGCTCTGACAGCATCAGATCACATTCAAGGCATCGGGTCATTTTAACCTTCAAAAGATAACATGAACATTTGCATTATAGATCATGGTCAAGGCATTGGGTTGTTTTAACTGTTAGAAGATAAAACAGACTGGAGCATGGGGGAGGCATTCTTAACAGTTTATGGCTTTTGAATTTGATTTGCATCAGAGTACGGTAACATGCACACAATACGGTTCGTGCATAGCCAGATTAATATATAATAGTTTGTTTAAAAGCCTTGCAAGAACAATTTCCCTAATAATCTTTTTTCACGTATGTTATCAGGCTACCTAATGGGACTTCAATAAATGCAGAAAATCATCAAAATAAACATCGGACCATGTTATTTTTCTGACACCTATTTGATTCTGAGTTGGGACATATAAAGTTTGTATGTGAACCATTTCTAAGATGCATCCTTTCAGTTTTCCCAAACTCACTTGCAGATAAGAGGGAGGCTTGCACTACTGGTGCTGGCACATGGCAGATCAAATACACAGCTGGAACGCCGAATCAGCCATCTTAATAATTCTACAGATTTCAGAAAACCAGGTATTTTAATCAGCGTATGCTTACTTCGATTTTAACATTAGGCCGATTCAAGATGAGCAGAGTAGTGTTTACATGACTATTGCCATACTCAGCCTATTGCCATAAGTTTAACATCTAATTATTAGTGTGCATGTAAACATACTCACTGCCTCAATGAACACTGAACCGAGCATAGATTTTGAAATGTGTAGAGAAGTAACAAAGCCACAAATATTCAGGGAAAACACACAATGTATAAAAAATAACCCAGAGTTGGGGGTTAACCCCCCCCCCACCAAGCAGGGAACTTCATACTTGTTACTAGTTGGTCACAGTGGTATTCAAAAATGTTTAGCGGGAGCCCATTTCCCCACCCTCGCAAAAATGTATTGCAACCCCACCCCGACCGAATCTAATGACAACCGTAAATGATTTTTTGGGGGTGAATTCCAATCTTTACATCAACAAATAAGAGATGAAAGTGTGATGAATTGAAGGTRATCAAAATGAAGAAACCAATAGATACATTTACTGAACACAATTTTTTCCCCCTAATCATCTTTCTCAAAATGTTTGTCCCATACAAAAATGTGTACAAAACTATTTGGGCATGACCACAACTTTGAATACCACTGCCTTAAAGGCTTCATTTTGCACTTCCAAGTGTCAACATCATCCAAACATTTACCATATAAAACTAAATGAAAGAACAGTATCAAAAGCATGTGTTACATAAACATACAAGATAATGTACATGAATTCAAGCATTACCCAGGTTTTTGATCCTTTGGACAAAGGTGCCAAAAAAGGCTTCCAGTTCCCAGACTTGGCATCAGATTTGGGGGGGGTTTCATGATCAAAGTAGGTTATTTCTGCAAACTACGTATTGCTGTTGGTGTGCTACAACTCAAATATAACAGTTATGACTGGTGGTTGACACACAGTTTTAACCATTCACTAATTGTAAGCTGTTGCACATGGAAGACAGTTATTCACTCCATAATATCACCAACACCCTCTGAATTGGCCACTTAGTACCTTTTCTTATGCTCAACAGCAGAGAGCCTTGTCTATTACCATACCAGTTCAAACACTGACTCACTGTGGTTCCGTATTCCTCACCAAAAAAACTCATTTGACATGGTTTTGTGACACACTTTGCTTGACCTTACCCTCTTGGAATGGCTGAAATGTAAACTCCAGTTTAAGGTTCAAGGCCAACTTGAGATGGACCCCTCTAAACTCCAGCAAAGAGGAATAACTACAAACTACTAAAGGAAGTTCAACAAAACAGCACAGCTGCCCTGAGAGACTAATAGACATGTTCTGAAAACAGTTGGGTCACTTTGGATCTTCAGACATGGTCAAGTGTAGCTGGGTAGGAAGAGCCTACTRGTTGAGTTTGGCATGTTTCAGTTGAGCGTTCACTGGCCTAAATACTGAAAGGCAGACCAATTAATCCTCCTCGAGTCACATATACACAACAACTGTTCCCACACAATGCTCCCTCATACCCTCACTGTCCCAGATGTGAGAATATATCATAAGAGGGCCAGGTGGGCAAATGAAGAAGTTAGGCTCGCAAACCTGGAGGCAAAAGGAGAAAAATGTAATGTCAGTTTCAAGTAGACAATAATTGTACCTAATCCACAACATCCATTAATTGATTCGAACCACTGTAAAATGACAATTACATGCAAAATACTACAGAAGTATTATCTTAAAACCAACATGTTATACTTTTTGTGATGCATGCCAGAGCCCAGATAAACACACCTTTCTCGCAGGTGCTGCTCTGCTTCTCCTGGGCAAAGTTGAGGCGGTTCTGCTCCACGGCCGTCCCGTTGGACTCTGGGCTGCTGCTCCGCGACGGACTGCTGGTGTCCTCGTTCAGGTGGGCCAGGTCCAGGTGCTGCTGGGCCAGCTTCAGGTGCCTCCTCAGCCTCTCCAGCTCCCGCTGTGAAGTCTCGTCCCCAAACGACTCACGGCCCGAGTCGCCCAGGTTGTAGTCCAACCGCATGCCCTTGGGGTCCTTCTTCAGAGCTGTGTTGTAGCCTGGAGGAGCTGTGGGCACCCGGTGGCCACATAGTGTTGGACGCTGGCTAGCCAGTTGGTGGGGAATTGGGGGGCGAGGACGAGGGCGGCAGAGACAGTCCCGGATGCCGCTATAGCCCAGGTGGAGGATCTCCAGCAAGGTGAAGAGCAGACAGAGGGCACTCACCCCGTACATGATGAGCAAGAAGATGGTCTTCTCTGTGGGGCGCGACACAAAGCAGTCCACCGTGTGCGGGCAGGGGGAGCGTGTGCACACGTACGAGGGAGACACCTTCAGGCCGTAGAGGATATACTGGCCGAACAGGAAGGAGACCTCGAAAGCAGCACGCGACAACAGCTGGAAGATGTACACCTTCATGAGGCCATTGCGCTTGATGCGCCGGCGCCCGTCATGCTTCTTGTTGGGCTTCTCCTCTTTCTTCTTCTCCTTCTCCACCTCAATCTCCTCCGAAATCATGGGATCCTCCTCACCATTATCCTCCGCCTCCTCGTAGTTCCGGTTGGTCCCTAGGCTCACCATGGGCATTCTCCTACCACGGGGCCTGTATTCCTCGTCGTCCATGCGGGCAATCTTGTGCATGGCGAAGCCCAGGTACATGACGGTGGGGGTGGTGATCATGATCACCTGGAAGACCCAGAAACGGATGTGCGAGAGCGGCGCAAAAGCGTCGTAGCACACATTTTCGCAACCGGGCTGGTGCGTATTGCACACAAACTTGCTCTGTTCATCGTAGTAGATGGATTCGCCTCCTACAGCCGTCAACACAATGCGGAAGACGATGAGCAGCGTGAGCCAGATCTTGCCCACAAAGGTGGAATGGTTGGAGATCTCATCCAAGAGACGAGTCAGGAAACTCCAGCTCATGGTGACTCCGGAGTGGGGGGAGAGGGACACTCAACTCTATATGGGGGGGAAGAGTGGAGAAAAAGTGAGCAAAACAGACTATATAGGCCTACACCATTTTGTATAGCTCCTGAGAGTGAGGCAGTACCTAGAATAAACTATGCAATATTCAACTTACATTTTTATTGAATCATATTTTACTATTTGGATTTCTCAAGAATGGTGTCTAACCCGACTCTATAACGACAACCTCTCAACTGCCAGAAGTGTGCAGCTCATTGCTGGAAAAAATGACGAAAAAGACTTCTCCTCAGTACGAGAGTTTGCAACACGTGTGAGCACCAAACGCACACACCCCTAAACAATTCCAACTTCATTGCCAATTATTCCTGGGAAARTCAGACCAGCTATTGGGTAAGAATAGTTATGTAGAACAAAGACCAGACTGTTTGACAAATTTGGACTATTCTAGTGGATATAGGAGGCTTGCTTGTCATCAAATACCTCAACTCTTTAGGCAAATAATAGGCACAAATCAGTTTCAGTGCCCACAAATACTACAATATTGAAACTGCTCACATAATATGCAGAGAAGACCTCTATTGCCTGCAGAGAACCAGTACATTTACTACACCAACCAACTGAAGTGTGTAGATGTGATATACGCATAGGCTACTAATAAAAGGATAAAATGGGTCTGTGTGATGTATGCCTCTTTTTCTGTTTGTCATTACAGGCCTCTATGAAACAGTGTCAATCAATTAATGGATACTCATATGGTCTATTTGATTGGAAATATTAAAAACAAAAAACCCTAGCAAAATCAGATGGCAGATGGAATTAAAAAGGCACATAACACGATAGATGAGCAAATGCACCTATATCTTGCCTTAGCTGCAATGTACTACCATCAGGAGACAGATGTGAACCATCAGCAAGATATCACTAATAGCCACCAGATGGCATTAACATCAATGTAAGCGTCTCACAAAGGCAGCCCTCATGAGTTTGGCTCAGTATGTATAATACCAGTTATGTCAGCTTTTCCTTCTTGAGATGTCACAAGCTTGGGCAAGGATCTCATGAAATGGGCACCAAATATATATTTACTCCAAACTACATCAATGAGCTATGCACAGTACATTTTAGAAATGGATGATTTGGGCATTATAAATTCTTGACCATAAACTGCCTTAAAAAGGGGCAATCTGATTGCTAAATCCATGTTTGTACTTTTAAATTAATGACAAATATGAAACTTAAATGCTTCAAGAGCTTAGTTCAACTGTCCTACCTCATCAGAAATCAAAATATAACCTTGTTTACGCCACTTTTGGCCCTTTTTAATCAAGTTCTGGCCTGGATTAGATCTTATCTGTCGGAAAGATATCAGTTTGTCTCTGTGGATGGTTTGTCCTCTGACAAATCAACTGTAAATGTTGGTGTTCCTCAAGACTCCATTTTAGGACCACTATTGTTTTCACTATATATTTTACCTCTTGGTGATGTCATTCGGAAACATAATGTTAACTTTCACTGCTATGCYGATGACACACAGCTGTACATTTCGATGAAACATGGTGAAGCCCCAAAATTGCCCTCCCTGGAAGCCTGTGTTTCASACATAAGGAAGTGGATGGCTGAAAACGTTCTACTTTTAAACTCGGACAAAACAGAGATGCTTGTTCTAGGTCCCAAGAAACAAAGAGATATTCTGTTGAATCTGACAATTAATCTTGATGGTTGTACAGTCGTCTCAAATAAAACTGAAGGACCTCGGCGTTACTCTGGACCCTGATCTCTCTTTTGACGAACATATCAACACTGTTTCAAGGACAGCTTTTTTCCATCTAAGTAACATAGCAAAAATCAGAAACTTTCTGTCCAAAAATTTAGAAAAATGTATCCATGCTTTTGTCACTTCTAGGTTAGACTACTGCAATGCTCTACTTTCCAGATACCCAGATAAAGCACTAAATAAACTCTGCTGCTAGAATCTTGAGTAGAACCAAAAAATGTGATCATATTACTCCAGCGCTAGCCTCTCTACACTGGCTACCTGTTAAGGCAAGGGCTGATTTCAAGGTTTTACTGCTAACCTACAAAGCATTACATGGGCTTGCTCCTACCCATCTTTACGATTTGGTCCTGCTGTACATACCTACACGTACGCTACGGTCACAAGAAGCAGGCCTCCTTACCGTCCCTAGAATTTCTAAGCAAACAGCTGGAGGTATGGCTTTCTCCTACAGAGCTCAATTTTTATGGAATGGTTTGCCTATCCATGTGAGAGACGCAGACTCGGTCTCAACTTTTAAGTCTTTATTGAAGACTCATCTCTTCAGTAGGTCCTATGATTGAGTGTAGTCTGGCCCAGGAGTGTGAAGGTGAAAGGAAAGGCTCTGGAGCAACGAACCGTCCTTGCTGTCTCTGCCTGGCCGGTTCCCCTCTCTCCACTGGGATTCTCTGCCTCTAACCCTATTACAGGGGCTGAGTCACTGGCTTACTGGTGCTCTTCCATGCTYTCCCTAGGAGGGGTGCATCACTGACGTGATCTTCATGTCTGGGTTGGCGCCCCCCCTGGGTTGTGCCATGGCGGAGATCTTCGTGGGCTATACTCGGCCTTGTCTCAGGATGGTAAGTTGGTGGTTGAAGATATCCCTCTAGTGGTGTGGGGGCTGTGCTTTGGCAAAGTGGGTGGGGTTATATCCTGCCTGTTTGGCCCTGTCCGGGGGTATCGTCAGGGTGGGTAGGAGCAAGCCCACAGTGTCTCCTGACCCTTCCTGTCTCAGCCTCCAGGATTTATGCTGCAGTAGTTTGTGTCGGGGGCTAGGGTCAGTCTGTTATATCTGGAGTATTTCTCCTGTCTTATCCGGTGTCCTGTGTGAATTTAAGTATGCTCTCTCTAATTCTCTCTTTCAGGACCTGAGCCCAAGGACCATGCCTCAGGACTACCTGGCCTGATGACTCCTTGCTGTCCCCAGTTTCAACTGTTCTGCCTGCGGCTATGGAACCCTGACCTGTTCACCGGARGTGCTACCTGTCCCAGACCTGCTGTTTTCAACAATCGAGACAGCAGGAGCGGTAGAGATACTCTGAATGATCAGCTATGAATTGCCAACTGACATTTACTCCTGGAGAAGCTGACCTGTTGCACCCTCGACAACCACGGACTATTATTATTTGACCCTGCTGGTCATCTATGAACATTTGAACATCTTGGCCATGTTCTGTTATAATCTACACCCGGCACAGCTAGAAGAGGACTGGCCACCTCTCATAGCCTGGTTCCTCTCTAGGTTTCTTCCTAGATTCTGGCCTTTCTAGGGAGTTTTTCCTAGCCACCGTGCTTCTACACCTGCATTGCTTGCTGTTTAGGGTTTTAGGCTGGGTTTCTGTACAGCTGTGACATCTGCTGATGTAAGAAGGGCTTTATAAATGAATTTGATTGATTGTTTACAGACAATGTAATTGAAAACAAACATTATTTGCCTGAAAACCTAGTTCAAACTATAATTTTGATATCATGGGTGGCCCCGTCTATGAATTTGTGAGTGAGTCCATCTCTCCAGCCCCATCTAGAAGCTATTTACATTAAAAAGGCGGCGAAGTAGGGGCTTTGTTGTTGTTTCAACTGCAGATTACCTCTAATCTCTCATAGAAAACGTACAAATTCCAGGCACGTTCCAACGTTAGAGCGGTCTAGCCTGAATGTACAGGGTGGTGGGGAGGGCAAGCAGTAGGCTGCTCGCGCCGAAGAACTGGCCTCCAGTGGCTTTAAAAGTACATTTCTGCTATTTTGCCTTTAATCAGCTAACTATACTACCCCATGTACACGTAAAGTTGCCAGCCAGAGAGAAGCTATTACATACGGCCGTAGAAAATGGGTTAAATACAAATCTACGTTCCTACGGTGCCCTCGTGCTGCGTTCGATAGCTTCCATCACCTTCATCCCCTCGCACGAAGGAACAAGCTAGCACAAATCAAGATATCAATTAGCTAAGTACATATTTAGTTACCTACTTCTCTCTAGTAACACTTAGCCAATCAGTCAATTGTTTGGTATCTAAACTAGACAGAGAGGATAGCTACTTACATCAAATATTGAACGCAGTAGCTAAGTTAGCTAGGAGAAAAACATTTGCTTCAAGCAGCCAGCTAACGTTAGCGCACAACACTCAGAAACACAAAAAATATCCTAAACACAAACTAACGCTCAGTTTTGTTGGTTGACGTATTTGTTATTAATCTTACCTTGAATCCTACTTACTCCGTTTCTAAATTCCTTGAATTTTGCCTGTAGGCTATGCCTAAAAAAAATGTTCTTCAAATGTCTGGTCACTTTTCTCTCCACTATCGAAAAAAAGCTTCACTTTATTACCCGCATTCGAGAAATACGGGGGGGAGACAGACAAAGAACATCCCTAAATCCCAATTTTCTCCTCCCCTACGCGCGCATGCACCCCACCCCCCTCTCCAGGACCTTCTCATGAAATCTGAGACAAGGATCTACGTCGACACTCTTCATCCTCAGAACCTGAGTATTTTTTTTTTTCATACAATGCGATACACACAGCTGTGTCAGCCACCAAAACAGATTTATCCGTTTACATTGCAAATGAAGACGGCAGTACAATTCATCAAAAAAGTATGTCCCTCTCTCTCCTGAGTTCATAGACAGACTATGGCTGGGCGTAATGCAATGTTCATTTGTTCTCACAATAAAATGTTTACGATATTAATAAGAACATCAATAACTATATCATCCACAATGTAGAATGTGTACGCACATCTGTCATAATGAAATGTCTGTATGCACCCCTATAATAGAGATTTAAGAAAATTGCAATATATTTATTACTGTAAGATTTCAGTTAGCACAACTAGGCAACTGTCGCAGTATGATTTACCTGCAAATTGGTCGCAGTATTTTACCTGCATGTTGGTGTGGTGGGAATTTGAAAATGGTGCTACAATCCTCATTGTTGTGGGATGTGCCCCCAGCTGTTATGTGGCACATAGCCGCCGCCGCCCCCCCCCCTTTCCTGTCGGAGCGGGCGTTCGGAAGTAGTTATTATTTGAAACCTATCCTCCTTCTCGACACTTTCTTTGGCAAGATGGAGGTGGGAATCCTTCCTCCCAAACTAGCTTCCCCCCCCCCCCTTTTTTTTCTTCTTCTTCAAACTGTACATCATATTTATTATTCAAAGAATCTGTGGCATGAGGAACCAAATACTGTATAAACTTTCACTATGGACCTGTACTGACAAACATGTGACCATAAACATGAAAAACAGAAGGGGAAAAAAGTTTATATTAAAAAATGTAGTCAAATCAATTAGGGCCAGTTACCAATCATGATTACAAATAATTTTACCATAAACATTTATGAGTGMAGGGGGGAGGCACAAATTGCACAAAACGTCCAACCTGTGGTGTCACTATACAAAACATACTGCCGAGACCTAGTGCGGGGGGTTGACAGACACACACGATGAATGGATGGATATATACACCGAACACAAATAGAAAACGCGGCATGTAAAGTCTAGCTTCCATATACAGTACATTTTTATCCTCCATTGTCATCAGTTGGCACACGCAGGAAGTACATCAAAGGCACTCCAGTCTTCTGTGAGGTGGAGATGTGTGGTCTTTTCATCCACACAACGATGTCATCAACTAGACATCATTCCACTAGATTGGGTACATTCTGTATGTTTCACTGTTAAAATAGTTCAGCAATCTCAGAGGGTAGCCTACCATTTGGTTGCCAGCCAGTCAGTCAATGATCGTGGTCATTGTTCTTCCTGTATTCACAGAAATTCAAGCAACATCGCTATGCAATTGGCAAGTAAGCAGATGTATTGTGTTCAACAAATTGCTTGCGAAAAGACTTCATGATTGTGATTGTGGATGACCGAGTTTTATTGTCTGGCCAAGGCAGTTTACCACTCAAAGCACATCATACTGCTCTTCACTGCAAACAGGTCAGAGATGGAATGTGCTCCCCTTCCCTCTTCTTGGGGAGATTTCACAAGCGTGCTTTCATTCATGGATTTCAATGTGTGGTCCCCTCGTTAACTAGACTTACAAGCTTCCTTTTCACCACAGAGGTAGAAACTCTAAACAGCAGGAACCCAAAACTTGGTGGTTATTCAAGTTGCTTGACAATAGTGTGCTGTTATGATTTGCTTTGTGCCCTGGATTGCAGCTTGTTCTTTCCCATAGGGCGGCGCACAATTGGCTCAGCGTCGTTCGGGTTTGGCGGGGGTTGAATCATCCCCTCGTGATGTTTGTCTTCCTCAATGCCACGTACTCCCTGCTTTTGAGAAAGGTCATAACTGGCTTTTGCCTGAATATTTTCGTTCTGCCGTGAGTTTACCCATTAAGGAGTTATAGACAGCTCTTTTGTCAGTGTAATAGGCAGAGGAAGAAGGAATGGGGGAGTGAGTGGCACAGAACATTAGAAATGAGACCTAGGGTTCTACACCATACTTTGGAGCACAGTAAAAAAAAAAAAAGGATATCACAACGAAGAAGAGGAAAATCACCCTGGGAACTCACCACTTTAAAATCATTGGATATTCAGCTACATTGCAAACTGATATTCCCCACCAATTCCACCCCTGGTTGTACTTAAACATTTCAAATACGAATTGTCACAGAATTGACTAGCTATACACTAAGTATTCTGGTCAACAGAGGAGAAACTCACACCTACATACAGTATGTGCCAACAGCATTAACTCAAAACCCACCCCCACCCTCTTCCCCAAGAAAAGGTGGCTGTGCCTGTTTTATTCACTAGGCAACAAATCTGTGGATGTGGAATTGCACTTACACTTCCCTCAGCAACTCTATAGTCTTTCTCTGTCCAAGCCCTTAGTCATGCTGATGTGCTTTGAGGCAGTTGAATTATTAGAGCCTGGCTCACTCCCCCACTGGTTGTAATGTTCCCCTCACATTCTTGAGGGGATCTCCATACCATCACACTGGCTCACAATAGACCATGCCATTTGCAAGACGTTGGATCAATTGTTGTGCTATTGTTTGCAAGACTCTTTACACTTACAGATCCAGTGATAATGGACATACACGTGACGCTACTGTGTCCTGTTTGGGAGGTGGCATGCATGGTTCACGTTCGCGGTCCAAAACAAACATTTTTTGCGGGTTGAGTTCAGTTTGAATAATTATAAGAATATCATCTTAACACTTTTTATTAACACTCTTTTTGTGTTTACCTTMTATAACTTAATTCTGAAGGTATGGGTTACATGTCAGAGGCACAAGACAGACTGCTTGTTCACGTTGCAAGATCAATCTACTCTGCTATCCATGTGTTTTTGATAWTGTCTATTTGCTGTGTTGTTTTATATGGTCTTTGATGTTGTAATTTCGGTTGATGATGTTTATAACTGGATGGGCTATGAAACAATAAAATGTCTATCTGTGGTTCCGTCAGACGGGTTTGCTTTCAATAAACAAATTTTTCATCCACATAAATCATATTGTTTGTGTCGTGACATACATTCATACATTCACAGCCACCCCAATGCTTCAGCCAAATGCAAAACACTTGTATCATAAACATGCTCAATCCCACTTGGAAATCCCATTCATGAAATTCTGCTGCATATCGAAGGCGGTGTGATTATTAGTTGCACCTGTTCGTTTTTGGCAATTCCATTACTGAGCATACAGTAATTAAGTTCAGCAGTAAATTTTCTCTGCATTTTTACTACTTCATTCACAGTTTGGGGAAGTGAAGCCAGGTGCCAGCAAGCCTAATGCTTCCCATCTGTGTTTGTGGGCAGTTGTAGCCTAATATAGTACCTTGGAGCTCAGTTTACAACTGATTTAAGGCTAAATTAATTCATAAAACAGTCACACTGCTGTGTAAAGCCTCAAGCCCTAAGGTCGCTTATAAGTGGAACATTTACATATGTAAAACAATAATTGCATTGACTGTTGGGAGGAACAGTGGCTAAAGGCAGTGCCGTAGGAATGCAAACGGCCATCTTGCACTGAAATTGTAATTTTGGAGAGAAATTTATTGAGCTTTTTGCATGCTGTACAGTAATCTCCTTTTTGTTGACATCTGAGGCATTTTCTCTTTTTATGATTATAGAGTAAATAGTATAGTTAGATTTACCAGGCAGAGCAAGGTATTCATCAGTCAGAGATAACTGATTTTAAGGTCAGATGTCAACATTTAATGCTGAGTTGTGCAGAGATAATGAATTTACAGGCAGAGCAACATAATTCATGTGGGCAGAGATAGGGATGATTTTAACGATTAGCAACAAGAATCCATGTCATGACGTATAATGATTTATTACATAGGCTAACTATAGATTTTATGCTTGCAGGAGGATTCTAGGAATTTACTAAGCGAATAGAAGTTTAACCATGTCAGAGATAATGATTTATATAGCAACGTTATTCATCTGGGTCAGAGATATATGAGTTTAAGCAAGGCAACATAATTCATGTTCAGAGATGTACGATTACAGGCAAAGTACATAATCATGGTCAGAGATAAATGTAATTTGCTACATGGCAGGAGCAACAGAATTCAGTCAGTGAGAATAGATGAAATTTACGGCAGAGCAACATTATTCATGTCAGAGATAATGATTTACTACAGCAACATGAGTAATGTTGTATATATCCGAGTCAGAGTAGTAGGATTTACAGGCGAGCCAACTGAAATGAAACATAATACGGGGTCTCCTACGCCTCAAGTTAAATAATACGTACTGGCTATACAAACATAGATTGATCTTTCGAGAACAAATTTGTGCATTCGGATAGCGGTCCATACTTTTTCTTCGTATGCCGTTAGTGTTTGCTATAGATCCGTTCCTCGTGTAGTTTCCGCATATATTATGGTATCCGGATGACAACAAGACCTCCTGTGGGTTGTGGAAGCTGTTTTCAGATCTAATGTAGTGAGAGTATTGGGATCTCTATACGTTTTGTTTAGCAGTTTCGCTAGTTTGCAATTGCTGTTACAGGGCTGATGATGTACCATAGTGTAGTGACTCTACAGACGTATGTCTAATTGGGTGGCCTCGGATGCGAGCAAAAAGAGAATACCATCGTATTATATACTCGTCTTTCCAGAGCATATTAGTTAGGTTAGAGTAATCAAACGCATTCGCGATGCCTTTGGCTCAGACGTTTTTGTGTGAGGAAAACGATTTTTCTGAGTGGTGGGTCAGGATCCAAATGGCAAATGAATGGTCCTCAAGTCTCAAAATTGCGAAGTCCAGGGAGCTTTAGGGCTCTTGTATACCTTAATGATCATCCATGTTGCTTCTAGTCATTTTGGTGACATTGAGAGTCTATAATATTTTCAAAGGAACTCTTGGCCGAATGCTATCATCTCATTATTTTTGGGAACTTCAGGTCTCATAGCTAATTATCTTGTTTTAATAGGAACTCATCCAGTACTGACTCATCGTTTATTAAAATGGACTCGCTCAGATTCACATACTACTCGATCTTTTTAAAAGGTAAAGTTTCAGTCCTATACTATCCGGATCTTTTTTTTAAAGGAACTCAGCTAAGTTGTCAATCCATCAACTTTATCTTTTTTGTTAAATGGATTCGATGGGGCATACTACTACTTTTTCAACCGGAACTACAGTTCCAGTGCTGATTTAGTAGTTAATTCTTTTTAAGGGATCGTTCAGAGTGGTCCATTAGTGATATCCGTGCTTAATTTATTGCGGCGAACTCCAGTCCATACTACTACTCTTTTTAAACAGGAACTCAGTTCCATACTATGCTCTATCTTCTGTGTAAAAGGAAGCGTGCAGTCCATATACTCTCTTTAGTTGTGAATAAAGGAAGGATCAGTCACATTTGTCTAACTGTTGGATGTTCATTTGTTATGGTTGGATTACTGTAGTTTGTTTGGTGATAGTGATTTGTGTTTGTGGATAGTCTAGTTTGTTGGCTGGCATAGTGTATTGTTTGGGGGCTATGTAATTCTGTTTGGTTATGGAATAGCTGTAATTTGATTATGGTGAATAGTGTAGTTTGTTTGTGTGGATAAAGTGTATTTGTTTGGTGGATGTCTAATTGTTTTGGTGGATAGGTTGTAACACCCTTTGTTTTGGATGGAATAGCATGATTTTTTGTTTCGGGTAGGAGTAGTGTACATTTGTTTGGTGGATAGTGTAGTTTGTTTGGATGAATAGTGAATTGTTTGGTGGATACGTCTACGTTTAGGTTTGCGTGGATAGTGTTTAAATTGTTCTGGTGGATATGTATTTGTTTGGTGATGTGTAGTCTTTTTTGGTGGGATAGTGTATGTTGTATGTGTAGGTTGGTGATTAGTGTAATTTTGTTTGGGGTGTGATAGTCGTAGTTTTGTTTGGTGGCTAAGTGTATTTTGTTTGGTGGACTTAGTGGTAATTTGTATTGGTGGAGTAGTGGTATTTGTTTGGTGTAGTGTAATTTGTTTTTTTGGTGGTAGTCGTAATTTGTTTGGTGGCTTAAGTGTAATTTGTTTGGCTGGTAGTGTAATTTGTTTGGTGGGAAGTGTAAGTTGTTAGGTGGAAGTGTAATCTTTGTTTGGTGGCTAGCGTTTGTTTGGGTGGAATGTGGTGTTTGTTTTGGTGATAGTGTACTTGGTTGGTGGATAGTTGTATTTGTTGTGGGGATAGGTATTGTTTGGTGGATTATAGTCTAGTTTGTTTGGTGGATAGGTGTAAGTTTGTTTGGTCC
>NC_036875.1:7928147-7931774 GCF_002910315.2 Salvelinus sp. IW2-2015 | reverse complement strand
AAGTAAATAGGTCCTAGTTCTGTTGGTATACGTCGGTGTCTTTGTTGCGTTGCCGAATTAGTTCTGTAGTAGTGTGTTTGGTGGATAGTTGGTTAACGTTTGCTGAATAGTCTAAGTCTGTAGTCTTGTGTTGCCATCGCTAGTTTTGTTGCTTGAGCGTTTTTCGGGCTTGGCTCTTTTAAAAAGGCTGCAAATAACCACAAACGGCGGTCTCCATTTCGCAATAGTCCAGCCCAATCCATTGTTGTCTGGTTCCCGGCAAACTAGCGCGTATGGCATTTTCAAATTTCCCCAAGGGACCTACTTCAAGTCCCTACATGTTGCTATTTATTGTCCTCCTAATTCCCCTGCCAAGTCACCTTCCCCTGCTACTTATAATCCGAGAAAATGCCGTAATAATTCCTTATTCCTCGTCCCATTGTTTAGCTAGCTTGTATTGACCGCACCGACCACGCTTGCCGAGTTCCCTCCCGTAGTATTTCCGTGAGTGGCTGTATGTTTCACGAAAGAGTGTTTATGTAACACATTTGCGGTGACCAACACCC
Source organism: Salvelinus sp. IW2-2015 (assembly GCF_002910315.2). Lineage (NCBI taxonomy): Eukaryota > Metazoa > Chordata > Actinopteri > Salmoniformes > Salmonidae > Salvelinus > Salvelinus sp. IW2-2015. The sequence continues at coordinate 7,931,229 of NC_036875.1, read as the reverse complement.
AGGTTTTCTCTCTGATGACTGTTCTGTCGTCTATATAGAGTATGTCAACGATTTTACCCGGATCCTATTTTGCTGTCCGAGTTCCTCGTCCTTGCGACGGCACCCTCTAGCCGGCGAGATACTGCGTCTGTTGTTAGCGCTGCCAGTGCGCGCTATAAGAAACTGCTGCGCAAAGACACGTGTTGCTAGCACTCCTCGACATAATCCCTTTACTAACCCAAAACCTCCCGCTACTCTTCGTTCCGCAACCAACCGTAGTCAGCAGCAACCGTGAAAAGCCTGAGCTTTTCCCTTTTCGAAAAACAAAATTTCAGTCTCCAACATGCTCCCAGATAGTCCACTCTCCCGATCTTCGCTATCGGTAATCCACTCCGGCTACCTAACTGGCAGACAAATAGTACCATGTATGTAGTGTCCCATTTTTATACAAACAGACGACACACCCTAGAGCTCTGTCTAGAACATACGAAAATGTATCTCTCTTGAACTCTCATTGGCAGGCCTATAGTCACCGCAATGTGTTCTTATGCATCTAATTTTCAAATAAAAATGTGCCATTGAAAAATCGTCGTCTCTCAATTGGTCTCCTACTGGTTTGCACCAATCCCCACGAACTAACCCGAATGGTGTTAGACTCATGCCGAACTTCGCTTGCCTCATGACATTTTTTAGATGGTGACCCAAAATAACTCCTCCAGGAACAGAACCCCGACCAAGTAAACACCGACACACCCGCAACACAGTCACAAAACACGACACAAAACCCTAAAACATCCCAAAGAAATATCACGCCTCATGACTACCTCAAAGGCAGCAAACTCTTTTCGGCTGGAGCAAGCATCGCGACACCTCGATGAGGATGGTGGGCGCCCTAGAGCGTGCTTTAGTGAGGGGCGTGATGGGGCGGTGTTCGGTGGTAATCAGCGAGGGGGGCCGGGGGTGAGTGCTGTTTCTCCTATATTCAGGTCCAGTCTCCCTTTGCATCGTCTCCGCGGTAGGCACGCAGGCATGGCAAGGCACACAGGCACACCGACAGCAACACACCGACGACAACACACCACACACACGACACACACACACCACAACACAACACACACACACACACACACCAACACACACACACAACACACAACACACACACAACAACACAGAGCCATTGTGTAGGGTACACTGCGCGTGTAAAATAGTGCAATCGATGGGGCACACAAAAGTAAAAACCCACAGAACCCAATATGAGAAAGAGAGAAGGTACTGGTTGCCATGAAACCAAGGACGCAATCAGCCGCCGGAAACAGAAGTGAGATTAGTTAAAACCTGTGTGCATGCATGTTGCAGTTTAATAATAAAGAAGACTGAAGCAAACTCGTGCAGCCGCTAGATAATAGTTATTATCCCCCCTAAACTTGAGCTTCTGAAAGCAGAAGAACTCGTCATCTCTTAAACTGGACCTGAGCCAAAAACATGTACGTTAAGTCCATCCTTACAGATAGTCACTGAGAACTTTACAAGGAGGATCCTAACCTCGATGGCTGTATAGCCTTACGACCCAATAATGATAATACAACTCTGGAGGAATAGCCCAAAATGTAATCTGATTGATCCACCCACCGGGCGACTTGTTGCAGCTTTGCATGCCAACATAAGGATCACTCTGACCCCCAACAAAAACTAGACTGAGATGGTAGAATTAAAGAAACAAGAGATCCAAGAGACTGAGAAAAAGATTGATTCCTGACTCTGCAACAACGTATTGAAAGATAATTCGGCCACGCCGATCTATGGGACTATCTTTGCATGGTATTATCCTAGGTATGTAATACCCTTATTTTAACTAGGCAAGGTTTCAGAAATTAAGAAACCAATTCTTATAATTACCCAAACAAACGAACCGACTATAGTAAGAGACTGCCTATCCGGCCCAAACCTTAAACCCGGAGACGACGCCTACACTGTTTCCAAACTCTGTGCGCCCGCACCCGTGATGGTACCAACTCCAATTCAGGGACTCAGGTTCTCCCGACTGTCTCTTTGATGAACACGCCAATGCAGTGAATAATTCTTAGATATCCAAGAGTGCTGCGTTGTTATATTTGAGACTCTCTTGACACTCCCACAATTAGCCATCTTGCTCCACTTGACTGTAAGAGCACCATATATATGAAACATGAACTATATTATCTATAAAGAAATTTAGAACGGTGTTACTTGATTATTCCCTATTGAAAAACATATATTTGTGTGTTGCGTTTACATCAGAATCACCCTCACAACAACTTACATCAAGCAGGATTGTGAGGAAGAAGCACAATGGACAGCTACGTACTGGAATGGAATAGGGCGTTCGCTCAAGTCAGAGAGAACTGTGGAGGAACAACCCTTACCCACACTATAGACCCCCCCAAAGACTCACCACTCATAGTGGCGCTCTACGCGACCTGAATGTCTTCTTTGGTAAAATCACTGCATATTGTCTTTGGGCTCTTTTTAAGGTGAAACAAACTTTAGAACGCAATAGGATGCAAATGGGGACACTGCCCTGCAGTCATGCACACCCCACTACTGGAGAGACAAGGCAATCGATTCCCACTACTAGTAGCACCTCAGCTCAGTGTATTGAGTAAGGGGGGTGGGGACACACAGGTTGGCCTGGTGAGCTTTTGAAGGTTTAAGACATCAGCATGCTTCAGTTCGGRTTGCGCCTAGCCAAACATGGCTAGCCGAACCGAACAAGTGTGCTRGCATATTCCTTTAAAAGACCTTCGRTTGAAAAACTAGAAAAAGCGGCAATAGTACTGTTTGTCCATTTTGAGACGCCGTAGCCTCAAAATAGTAATTTATTTTGACGTTTTTGCCYGAGATCTTAGTCACGCAATTRTACATRTKATTTTCAAATAAAAAATGTGCATGAAAACMRGTCGTCTCTCATTGAATGTCCCTACTGTTGACCAATCACCGACAACYGGGTGTAGACTTTGACTCCGAACTTCGGCTTGCCTTCAGACATTTTTTTGTGTGCCCGAACAGCCCCCCAAAAAACACACCGAAGTCCAAAACGAACAAAAACATCACAAAATGTCGTCAT
>NC_036875.1:7869120-7928122 GCF_002910315.2 Salvelinus sp. IW2-2015 | reverse complement strand
GGAAGTCTTCGTGGGCTAATTACTCGGCCTTGTCTCAGGATGGTAAGTGGTGGTTGAAGATATCCCTACTTTAGTGTGTTGGGGGCTGTGCTTTGGCAAAGTGGGTGGGGTTATATCCTGCCTGTTTGGCCCTGTCCGGGGTATCGGCAGGAGTGGGTAGGAGCAAGCCACAGTGTCTCCTTGACCCTTCCTGCTCAGCCTCCGGATTTATGCTGCAGTAGTTGTGTCGGGGGCTGGTCGTCTGTATATCTTGGGAGTATTTCTCCTTGTCTTATCCGGTGTCCTGTGTTGATTTAAGTATGCTCTCTCTAATTCTGCTCTTTCAGTGGACCTGAGGCCCAAGACCATGCCTCGGACTACCTGGGCCTGATTGACTCACTTGCTGTCCCCAGGGTTCAACTGTTTCTGCTGCGGCTATTGGACCTGACTGTTCACCGGGATGTGCTACCGTGTGCCCAGACCTGCTGTATTTCAACAAATCGAAGACAGCAGGAAGGGGTAGAGATACTCTGAATGATCAGCTATGAATGCCAACTGACATTTACTACCTTTGGGGAGACAGGAAGCTGACCTGCTTTGCCCTCGACAACCACGGAACCTATTTTTATTATTACCCTGCTGGTCATCTTCATGAACATTTGAACATCTTGGCCATGTTCGTTATTATCTACACCCGGCCACCACTAGAAGAGGATGGCCACCTCTCATAGCCTGTTTCTCGCTAGGTGGTCTTCCTAGATTTGGCCTTTCTAGAGGAGTTTTCTAGCCACCGTGCTGCTTCTACACCTGCCTTGCTTGCTGTTTAGGGTTTTAGGCTGGGTTTTTGTCAGCTGTTGACACTCTGCTGATGTTAAGAAGGGCTTTATAAATCGAACATTTGAATGATTGTTTACAGACAAATGTAAATTGAAAACAACATATTGCCTGAAAACTAGTTATTTCAAACTATATTTTGATATCATGGGTGGCCCCGGTCTATGAATTTGTGAGTGAGTCCATCTCTCCAGCCCCATCTAGAAGCTATATTACATTTGAAAAAAGGCGGGCGAAGTAGGGGCTTTGTTGTTTGTTTCACCTGCAGATTACCTCTAATCTCTCATTAGAAAGTTACAAATTCCGGCACGTTCAACGTTGTAGAGCGGTCTAGCCTGAATTGTACAGGTTGGTTGGGGAGGGCAAGCAGTAAGGCTGCTCGCGCCGAAGGAACTGGCCTCCAGTGGCTTTAAAAGTAATTTCTGCTATTTTGCCTTTAATCAGCTAACTATACTGACCCTATGTACACGTAAGTTGCCAGCCAGAGAGAAGCTATTACATACGGCCGTAGAAAATTGACCGTTAAATACAAATCTACGTTCCTACGTGCCCTCGTGCTGCGTTCGATGAGCTTCCATTCAACCTTCATCCCCTCGCACGAAGGAACAAGCTAGCACAAATCAAGATATCATTAGCTAAGTACATATTTTAGTTACCTATTCTCTCTAGTAACACTTAGCTAGTCAATTGTTTGGATATAAACTAGACGAGAGGATAGCTTACTTACATCTCAAATATTGAAGCGCAGTAGCTAAGTTAGCTAGGAGAAAAAACATTTGCGTGCTTCAAGCAGCCAGCTAACGTTAGGACACAACACTCAGAGAAACACAAAAAATATCCTAAACACAACTAACGCTCAGTTGTTGTTAGGTGACGTATTTGTTATTAATTCTTACCTTGAATCCTTACGTAACTCCGTGTATCTAAATTCCTTGAATTTTGCCGGTAGGCTATGCCTAAAAAAATGTCTTCAAATGTCTGGTCACTTTTCTCTCCAACTATCGAACAAAAAAGGCTTCACTTTATTTACCCGCATTCGAGAATACGGGGGAGACAGACAAAGAACATCCCTAAATCCCAATTTTCTTACCTCCGCCACGCGCGCATGCACCCCACCCCTTCTCCAGGACCTTCTCATGAAATCTGAGACACAAGGATCTACGTCGACACTCTTCATCCTTCAGAACCTGAAGTTATTTTTTTTTTTCATTACAATGCGAACACACAGCTTGTCAGCCACCAAACAGAATTTAATCCGTGTAATTGCAAATGAAGACCGGCAGGTACAATTTCATCAAAAAAGTATGTCCCTCTCTCTCCTGGAGTTCATAAGACAGAACTATGGCTGGGCGTAATGCAATGTTATTTGTTCTCACAATAAATGTTTACGATTATTAATAAGAACATTCAGATAACTATATCATGTCCACAATGTAGTAATGTGACGCACATCGTGTCATAAAGAAATGTCTGTATGCAACCCCTATAATAGAAGATTTAAGAATAATTCAATGTATTTATTTACTTTAAGATTTCAGTTAGCACAACTAGGCAACGGTCGCTAGTTGATGTACCTGCAAATTTGGTGCTCAGCCAGTATTTTCCTGCATGTTTGTGTGGGGGAATTTGAAAATGGTGTACAATCGCTTCATTGTTGGGATGTGCCACCAGCCTGTTATGTGACACTAGCCGCCGCGCCCCCCCCCCTTTCCTGTCGGGAGGCGGCGCGTTCGGAGTTAGTTATTTTTGAAACCTATCCTCACTTCTCGACCTTTCTTTGTGCAAGATGGTAGGGGAATGCCTTCCTCCCAAAACTAGCTTCCCCCCCCCCCTTTTTTTATTCTTTCTTCTTCAAACGGTGTACGATCATAGTTATTATTCAAAGCAATCTGTGGCATGAGGAACCAAATACTGTATAAACTTCACTATGGACCTGGCTACTGACAAATGTGTACCATAACGATGAAAAAAATGAAGGGAGAAAAAAGTTATATATTAAAAAAGTCGTAGTCAAATCAAGTTAGGGCAGTTGACCAATTCAATGATACAAAATAATTTTACCATAAACATTTATGAGTGAGGGGGGAGCACAAATTGCCACAAAACGTCCCAACCGGTGGTGTCACTATACAAAACATAGCTGCCGAGACCTAGTGCGGTGGGGTTGACAGACACACACGATTGAAATGGATGGGGGATATTTAACACGAACACCAAATAGAAAACGCGGATGTAAAGTCTAGCTCTCCATATACAGTACATTTTTATCCCCATTGTCATCAGTGTTGGCACCACGCAGGAAGTACATCAAAGGCAACTCCAGTCTTCTGTGAGGTGAGAGATGTGTGGATCGTGTTCATCCACACAACGATGCAGTCAACTAGACATCATTCCACTAGATTGGGTACATTCTGTATTGTTTCACGTTAAAATTAGTTCAGCCAATCTCAGAGGGTAGCCTTAGCCATTTGGTTGCAGGCCAGATCAGTCAATGATCGTGGTCATTGTCTTCCATGTATTCCAACAGAAATATCAAGCAACATCGCTTATGCAATTGGCAATAAGCAGATGTATTGTGTTCAACAAATTGCTTGCCGAAAAGACTTCGGATTGTGGTATGACGGTATTTATTGTACTGGCAAGCAGCTTTCCCACGCAAAGCACATCATACTGCTCTTCACTTGCAAAACAGGTCAGAGATGGGTAATGTGGCTTCCCCTTCCCTCTCTTGGGGAGAATTCACAAGTCGTGCTTTTCATTCATATTTCAATGTGTTGGTCTCCCCTCGTTAACTAGACTTACAAAGCTTCCTTTTCTCACCACAGAGGTAGAGAAACTTCTAAAACAGCAGGGAACCCAAAACTTGGTGGTTATTCAAGTTGCTTGACAATGTGTGCTGGTTATTGATTTGTTTGTGCCCTGGAGTTGCAGCTTGTTCTTTCCCATAGGTGCGGCGCACAATTGGCTCAGCGTCGCTTCGGCGTTTGGCCGGGGTGAATCATCCCTACGATGGTATGGTTTTGTCTTCCTCAATGCCACGTACTCCCTGCTTATTGAGAAAGGGTGCATAACTTGGCTTTGCCTGAATATGTTTCGTTCTGCGTGAGGTTACCATTAAGGAAGTTATAGACAGCTCTTTTGTGCAGTTGTTAATAGCAGAGGAAGAAGGAAGGGGGAGTGAGTGTGGCACAGAACATTCAGAAATGAGGACCTAGGGTTTCTACCCATACTTTGGAGCACCAGTAAGAAAAAAAAAAGGATATCCACAACGAGAAGAAGGTTAAATCACCCTGGAGAACTGCACCCTTTAAAATCATTGGTATTTCAGCTACATGTGCAAACTGATATTCCCCACCATTCACACCCTGGTCTGTACTTAAACATTTTCAAATACGATTGTCACGAAATTTGACTAAGCTTATTACACTAAGTATTCTGGTCAACAGAAGGAGAAAACCTCACAACCTAACATACAGTATGTGCCAACGAGCAAAATTAACTCAAAACCCCACCCCACCTCCTTCCCCGAGAAAAGGATGCTGGTGCCTGTTGTTATTCACTAGGCAACAAATCTGTGGATGTGGAAGTTTGCAACTTACACTTCCCTCAGCAACTCTATAGTCTTTCTCTGTCCAAGACCCTTAGTCATGCTGATGTGCTTTTGAGCAGTTGAATATGAAGAGCCTGGCTCACTCCCCCACTGGTTGTAATGTGTCCCCTCCATTCTGAGGGGATCTCCATACCATCACACTGGCTTCACAATAGACCATTTGCCATTGCAAGAGTTGATCAATTTGTTGTCTCATGTGTTTGCAAGACTCTTTCCACATTACAGGATTCAGTCGATAATGGGACATAACACGTTGACGCTACTGTGTCCTGTTTGGGAGTGGTGGCATATGCATGGTTCACGTTCGCGTCCAAAAACAAAAATTTATTTGCGGGCGTGAGTTCAGTTTGAAATAATTATAAGGAATATCATCTTAACACTTTTTATTAACACTCTTTTCTGGTTTACCTGCCTATAACTTAATTCTGAAGGTAGGTGGTTACATGCAGAGGCACAAGACAGGGACTGCTTGTTCACGTTTGCAAGATCAATCTACCTCTGCTATCCATGTGATTTTTGATATTGTCTATTTCTGTGTTGTTTTATATGGCTTTTGATGTTTGTAACTTTCGGTTGATGATTGTTTATATAACTGGATGGGGCTATTGAAACAATAAAATGTCATCTGTGGTTCCGTCAGACGGGTTTGCTCTGTCAATAACACAAATTTTTCCATCACATAAGTCATATTGTTTGGGGTCGTGACATACATTCATACATTCACAGCCACCCCAATGCTTCAGCCAAATGCAAAACAACTGTATTCATAAACATGCTCAATCCCACTTAATCCCATTCATGAAATTCGGCTGCATATCGAAGGCGTGTGGATTATTAGTTGGCACCTGTTCGTTTTTGTGCAATTCCATTACTGAGCATACAGTAATTAAGTTCAGCAAGTAAATTTTCTTCTGCTTTTTACTACTTCATTCACAGTTTGGGGAAGTGAAGCAGGTGCCAGCAAGCCTTATGCTTCCATCTGTGTTGTGGCAGTTGTAGCCTAATATAGTACCTTGGAGCTCAGTTTACAACTGATATTAAGGCTAAATTAATTCATAAAACAGTCACACTGGCTGTTGTAAAGCCTCAAGCCTCAAGGTCGCTTATAAGTGGAACATTTACATATTAAAGACAATAATTGCATTGACTGTTGGGAGGAACAGTGGCTAAGGCAGTGCCGGTAGGAATGCAAACGCCATCTTTGCACTGAAATTGTAATTTTGAGAGAGAAGTTATTGAACTTTGTGCATGCTGTACAGTATCTCCTTTTTGTTGACATTGAGGATTTTCTCTTTTTATGATTATATGAGTAAATAGTCTAGTTTGTTTGGTTGGATAGTGTCATTTGTGTTGGTGGATAGTGTAGTTGTTTGGTGGAATAGTGTAATTTGTTTGTGTGATAGTCTAGTTTGGTTGGTGGATAGTGTAGTTTGTTTGGTGGGCTCTTTTTAAGGTGAAACAACTTTAGAACGGCAATAGGATGCAAATGGGGCACTTGCCCTGCAGTCATGCACACCCCACTACTGGAGAGACAAGGCAATCGATTCCACTACTAGTAGCACTCAGCTCAGTGTATTGAGTAAGGGGGTGGGGACACAGGGTTGCCTGGTGAGCTTTTGAAGGTTTAGACATCAGCATGCTTCAGTTCGCTTGCGCTAGCCAACATGGCTAGCCGAACCGAACAAGTGTGCTGCATATTCCTTTAAAAGACCTTCGTTTGAAAAACTAGAAAAGCGGCAATAGTACTGTTTGTCCATTTTGAGACGCCGTAGCCTCAAATAGTAATTTATTTTTTTACGTTTTGCCGAGATCTTAGTCACGCAATTTTACATCTTATTTTCAAATAAAAAATGTGCATGAAAAACTCGTCGTCTCTCATTGAATGCCTACTGTTGACCAATCACCGACAACAGGGGGTAGACTTGACTCCGAACTTCGGCTTGCCTTCAGACATTTTTTTGTGTGCCGAACAGGCCCCAAAAACACACGAAGTCCAAAACGAACAAAACATCACAAAATGTTCGCATGAATTATGCACAAACTCTTTCGGTGGGAAGCATGCGGACACCTTTAGGGGATGGGTGGGCGCCTAGGCGGGCTTTGTGAGGGGGATGGGGGTGTTGGTGGTAGTGCAGGCGGGGGGGGGGGGAGGGGTGTGTTTCTCTATATTCAGTCAGCTCCTTGCATCGTCACCGGTGTGCACGCAGATGGCAAGCCACACCACAGCACACACACACACACACACACCACACACAACACACAAACACACCACACACACACACACCCACACACACACACACACAACCACACACACACACACACACCACACACACACACACGCACACCACACCATATGTTAGGGTTACACTCGGAATAGTGCATGGTGGGGCACACAAAAGAACCCACAACCCATATAGGAAAGAGGGGTACTGGGTTGCCATGGAAACAGACGGCTCTACCCCGGAACAGATGGTAGGAGGTGAGGGGGATCAGGTTGGTTAAAGTGGCGGCAGCTAAAGATGATTATTTTCCCCCTAAACTTGAGCTTCTAAGCTGGAATTTCTTTAAAGTGTGCCTGCCAAAAACATACGGTAGTCATACAGTAGTTCACTGAAATTACAAGAGGATCCTAATTTGCTGTTGTTAATACATGATAATCCTAATTGGCAGTAATATTGTTGATTGACCCAGGCAGCTTTTCAGTGCATATGTCACTCTGACCCAAACTAGACTGAGAATGAATTAAGAACTGGAACAAGAGACTTGAGAATGATTTGTCCTGACCCCAATATGAAAGTATTGCAGGCGACATGGACACTTGGCAATTGTATTTGTTATTTAACCTTTATTTAACTAGGCAAGTCAGTTAAGAACAAATTCTTATTTACAATGACGGCCTACCTCGGCCAAACCTTAACCCGGACGACGCTGTGCCAATTGTGCGCCGCCCTATGGGACTCCCAATCACGGCCGGTTMTGATACAGCKTGGAATCTAACCAGGTTCTGTAGTGACGCCTCTGACACTCATACCCTCTGCTCTGACATYTAGGCCCCCCTAATGAACTGTATGTTATTTATAGATTTAGTAACGGTTACTTGTTTTTTCTTGAACTTATTGTGTCTTTACTTCAGATCACCCTCACACAACACAAACATGGTTGTGAAGAACAAGGACAGCTACGACTGGAATGGAGTAGCCTACGCTTCAAGGATCAGAAAACTTGGGACACCCTCCCCCACTAGARCCCCCTCTAGATCCCATCTGGCCTCAGATGAGCTTTGTAGAATCACTGCTTTGCTTTGCAGACAGCACTACCCCAGTAGCTACTCCTACAGAAGCTAGTTTGTGTACTTTCTAATGTTTGCTAACTCCCTCAACACAGTCATTCCTTCATAGGGTGGAAACATAACTTTAAACCTGTGTTTAACTTATATATACACTTTATATACAAAAGTATGTGGACACCCATTCAAACGACTGGATTTGGCTATATCAACCACACCCGTTGCTGACAGGTACATAAAATCGAGCACACAGCCATGCAATCGCCATAGACAAACATTGGCAGTATAATGGCCTTACTGAAGAGCTCAGTGACTTTCAACGTGGCACCGTCATAGTYTGCCACCTTTCCAACAAGTCAGTTTGTCAAATTTCTGCCKTGCTAGAGCTGCCCCGGTCAACTGTAACTGCTGTTAATGTGAAGTGGAAACMTRTAGGAGCAACAATGGCTCAGCTGCTAAGTGGRAGGCCACACAAGCTCACAGAACGGGACCGCTGAGTGCTGAAGCGCGTGGTACGTAAAAATCGTCTGTCCTTGGTTGCAACACTCTCTACCGACTTCCAAACTGCCTCTGGAAGCAACGTCAGGACAAGAACTGTTAGTCGGGAGCTTCATGAAATGGGTGTCCATGGACAAGCAGCCGCACACAAGCCRATGGTCACCATGAGCAATGCCAAGCGTCGGCTGGAGTGCTGTAAAGCTCACCGCCATTGGTGAGTCTGGAGATGTGGAAACCCGTTCTCTGGAGTGATGAATCACGGCTCACCATCTGGCAGTTCGACGGACCAATCTGGGTTTGGCGCATGCCAGGAGATGAATTGGAATGCCGACTGCGAGCCAGGCCTAATTGCCCAACATCAGTGCCCGACCTCACTAATGCTCTTGTCGCTGAATGGAAGTAAGTCCCCGCAGCAATGTTTCAACATCTAGTGYAAAGCCTTCACAGAAGAGTGAAGGCTGTTATAGCAGCTAAGGGGMGGACCAACTCCATWWTAATGCCCATGARTTTYGAATGAGATGTTTGACGAGCAGGTGTCCACATACTTTTGATCATGTGGTGTATCTCCAATTTCAATTTGAGTAGAGATTAATATCAAAATGAGGTTGCTAATCCAACAWTTTTTTATAACCATGTACTCGGGCAGCTTATTAAATTCATGATTTAACATGTTCAGCAGATGACAAATATATACTTGTTTTTGTGACCTTGTATTCTACCTTTTCAGAGCCTTGCGGTATTTTTTGCTAAATAAATGTTTTGTTTTGCTGAACATGATTGAGGTTGGGTCAGTTTAAATAGTTTTGAAGAAGTGAGTAAAGTTTTGAGAAATGTGCTCGAGTGTTGGAGAAAAACGTCAGCATGACAGAGACATAAAAATAATGTGAGGCTTGGCCTGCCTTGGTGACTGGGACGGATAGTGGTGAATTGTGCCAAAGAGCTACATCAGCCCACGTATGTTGGGATTACATTTCACAATGAACAATGAGATAAAAAACTAAACTAAAAAACACTATTCGGAGAATAAGCGAGAACACATCACATCTGTTCTCAGAATAGTGAATACTGAGGAAACTCACAGATAGGCAATCACTCATTTTTTACATGCTGAGGAGAGGACAGGAGCCAGAAGTGAGAGTGTGAAATTAACTTTAAGCTTTGGTTATTTGGTTATTTATACACTACCAGTCAAAAGTTTTCGAACAACTACTCATTCAAGGGTTTTTCTTAATTTTTACTGTTCTCTACATTGTAGAATAATAGTGAAGACATCAAAACTATGAAAAAACACATGGAATCATGTAGTAACCAAAAAAGTATTAAACAAATAAAAATATATTTTATATTTGAGATTATTCAAATAGCCACCCTTTGCCTTGGTGACAGCTTTGCACACTCTTGGCATTCTCTCAACCAGCTTCATGAGGTAGTCACCTGGAAAGCATTTAAATTAACAGGTGTGTCTTCTTTAAAGTTAATTTGTGCACTTTCTTAATGCATTTGAGCCAATCAGTTGTGTTATGACAAGATAGAGGGGYTATACAGAAGATAGCCCTATTTGGTAAAAGACCAAGTGCATATCATGCATGGCAAGAACAGCTCAAATAAGCAAATAGAAATGACAGTCCATCATTACTTTAAGACATGAAAGTCAGTCAATATGGAACATTTCAAGAACTTTGAAAGTTTCTTCAAGTGCAGTCGCAAAAACTATCAAGCGTTATGATGAAACTGGCTCTCATGAGGACTGCCACAGGAATGGAAGACCCAGAGTTACCTCTGCTGCAGAGGATAAATTCATTTGATTAACATGCACATCTCAAAATCAACTGTTCAGAGGAGACTGTATGAATCAGTCKTTCATGMTCGAATTGCTGCAAAGAAACCACTACCAAAGGACACCAATATTAAGAAGAGACTTGCTTGGGCCAAGAAACACCAGTGGAAATTTGTCCTTTGGTCTGGAGTCCAAATTGGAGATTTTTGGTTCCAACCSGCCGTGTCTTTGTGAGACACGGTGTGGGTGAACGGATGATCTCCGCACGTGTATTTCCCACCGTAAAGGTTGCTTRGACATGTTGTCTCATGGTTGTAATGAAGTAATTAGACGTGCTCAGAGAAAATATGTGGTTGTGATTAGWTATAATAATCATAATATAGTCTGAATGTAATTTCTATTGCCACCTCAGGAATGCAGCGCAATATTCCTTTGTCAGAATGTTCCTGCTTCTGTCRGCTTCTCTGTCAATCATCATTTAGGAGCTTTGCATCMCCTGGCTTGGCAGAGATCTTTTCTCCAGACTCCTGGAGAGAAAACAACCACCACACATTCTAGTTCCTTCAGTAGTTCTTCCTTATGAATGTGACACACTTAGTCTGAGTCAAAAATGGCATCCTATCGCCCTATATGGTCAATACCTTTGGGAATAAGGTGTAATTTGGGATGCATACTTATTATTATTATTAGTGCCCTTTGCCTTGATGACAGCTTTGCATATGCTTGGCATTCTCTCAACCAGCTTCACCTGGAATGCTTTTCCAACAGTCTTGAAGGAGTTCCCACATATGAGGATCACTTGTTGGCTACTTTTCCTTCACTCTGCGATTCAACTCATCCCAAATCATCGCAATTGGGTTGTGGTCGGGTGATTGTGGAGGCCAGGTCATCTGATGCAGCACTCCATCACTCTRCTTCTTGGTCAAATAGCCTGGAGGTTTGTTGGGTCACTGTCCATTTGGCCACTTTGAACAATCTAAAACATAAATCTATTTTGATTTGTTTAACACTTTTTTGGTTACTACATGATTCCATACAGTTGAAGTCGGAAGTTTACATACACTTAGGTTGGAGTCATTAAAACTCGTTTTTCAACCACTCCACAAATTTCTTGTTAACAAACTCTAGTTTTGGCAAGTCGGTTAGGACATCTACTTTGTGCATGGCACAAGCAATTTTTCCAACAATTGTTGGAAAAATCACAATTCCAGTGGGTCAGAAGTTTACATACAATCACAATTCCAGTGGGTCAGAAGTTTACATACAATAAGTTGACGTGCCTTTAAACAGCTTGGAAAATTCCATAAAATGATGTCATGGCTTTAGAAGCTTCTGATAGGCTAATTGATATAATTTGAGTCAATTGGAAGTGTACCTGTGGATGTATTTCAAGGCCTACCTTCAAACTCAGTGCCTCTTTGCTTGACATCATGGGAAAATCAAACGAAAATAGGCCAAAGACTGTTCTGAAAGAAATGTAGACCTCCCACAAGTTCTGTTGCATCCTTGGAGCAATTTCCCAAAATGCCTGAAGGTACCTCGTTTCATTTGTAAACAACAATAGTACGCAATAAAACAGCCAACACCACGCAGCCCCGTCATAACGCTCAGGAAGGAGACGCGTTCTGTCTCCTAGAAGATTTAATGTACTTTGGTTACGAAAAAGTGCAACATCAATCCAGAACAACAGAAAGGACCTTGTTGAGGAATGCTCTAGGAGATTCAGGTTACAGTCTGATCCAACAAGTAAAACGAGTCCCCTATAATCGACAATAACCTGAAGGGCCGCTCAGCAAGCGAAGAAGCCCTGCTCAAACAAACTGCCATAAAGCCAGACCCGCTTTTTTCACGCACATCGGGGACAAAGGATCGTTAATTTTGGAGAAATTTTAATTCTAGGTGCCAAGTAGTTTCTTCCTATGAATTGGGTTTGTGGTCCTGATTGAAACAAATGAACTTGTTTGGCCATAGATGACATCATTATGTTGGAGGAAAGGGTTAGGGGCTTGCAAGCCGAAGAACAAGCAATCCCAACCGTGACGCAAGGGGGTGGCAGCATCAATGTTGTTGGGTTGCTTTGCTTGCAGGAAAGGACTGGTTGCACTTCAAAAAATAGATATGTATCATGAAGGCACGGCCCATTATGTGGATATATTGAAACAACATCTCAAGAACTTCAGTCAGGAAGTTAAGCTTGGTCGCAATCGGTCTTCCAATACACATGACCCAAAGCATACTTTCCAAAGTTGTGGGCAAAAATGGCTAAGGACAACAAGTCAAGTATTGGAAGGTGGCCAATCCACAAAGCCCTGACTCATCCTTAGAAGAGATTGTGGGCAGAAAAGTGGAAAAAAGCGTGTGTGGAGCAAGGAGGCCCTACAAACCTGAACTCAGTTTACACCACTCTGGTTCGGAGGAATGGGGCAAAATTCCACAATTTATTTGTGGGACAGCTTGTGGGGAGGCTTACCCGACGTTGACACAAGTTAAACATAACGCCATTGCTACCAAATACTAATTGAGTTTAATTTAACTTTTCTGACCACTGGGAAATGTTTGATGAAAGAAATAAAAGCTGAATCCTTCTTCTCTTACTATATTCTGGACATTTTCACATTTCTTAAACATAAGTGGTGATACTAACTGAAACCTAAAACAGGGAGTTTACTGTGTAATTTTGTCAGGAAATTGTGATAATCTGAGTTTTAAATGTATTTGGCTAAGGTGTATGTAAACTTCCGACTTCAACTGTATGTGTTATTTCATAGTTTTGATTCCTTCACTATTATTCTACAATGTAGAAAATAGTAAAAATAAAGGAAACCCCCTTGAATGAGTAGGTGTTCTAAAATGTTTGACTTGTAGTTTGTCTCTCTGTGTGTCTAAGTAATTTAGGGAATCATATCTCAACACCCCCCGATACACCTTCGGAGAGGGATGAGACATTTCTGACTGTGACCCTGGAGCAATAAAGGCTAAGTGCCTTGCTCAAGGTCAGATCAGCATATTTTTTACCTTGTCGGCCCAGGGATTTGAACTAGAAACCTTTCGGTTACTGGCCCAAAGCTCCATCCGCTAGGCTACCTGCCACCCCGGTGTGTGTGTTTAGAGGGGATGTTCTCTCCTGCATCTGGCGTGTGTCTATTCCATCCGGCTCTCCCCTCTTGCCTAGGCAGTGGTATCAACAATTTAACTTAGGGGCTCAGAGAAGCTTATAGTTACACCACAGTGCATACAGTAGGTCAGGTAAACCTTTTCCCCAGAAGCTCCAAAAGCACAATACTCATCAAATTAGTTTACAACCGTTTTGTTTGGTGTGAGTCAACTTACAGTGGTAGCAATGTCTTCCCTAACAAATGAGACAGCAGTCTTAGTCATGCGTTGTTGGTATGTAGCTCGGAGTAGCAACTGTCTCAGAATGCTAAAATGCCTTGGAAAGAGAGAGCATGACTAGCTGTGTTTGTGTGGAAACATTGCTGGTTTCTATCTGGCCCATGACAGGGGTGTGTGGGAGGGGGCGTTTGGGCTGGGGTCGAACACTACTAGTGCCATTTTAGAAGAGCAGTTTAGCAGCGTAAATACAAATGACGACGTAGACAGCAATTAGCAAGTGTATCAACTTCTGTTTTATATTTTATAACAAATAAAAACGGTTATATTTGACTTCAAATTATAAGTAAGTAAGAACTTTGACAATGAATCAAAATATACTGTCTATTGCGCATTCTTACAAGTTGCTTGATTTCTCACCTCATCAGCTAACACACCATTGTGGTGCATCAACTATATTTCCTGCYTATTGTTTTGCAATAAAATACGTTGGCCCCAAGTCAATCAATTGTTGATGAAGGTAACCCACACTGGTGTTAAAACCAGCCCTATCTAAACCCGCATGCTGTTTCTTTCACAAATATTGTAATTGGATATTGATGCGAAACCACACCTGTACTTCAAATACAGTGTTCATTAATATTATATGGGAACCTGTAGTGTGGTATAATTTGATCTGCTTGTTGTCACTCATATCATGAAAGATTGAACAAACAGATCTCACGATAGCTGKAAATCATCAACTGGTTTGAAAGTGAAAAGCACTCGTACATTCASAGGTTGCTTGTACACTGCCCTTGCAGAGTATCACTTGTTTATTGTGCTAAAGTTTCTGCCTTTTTCTGCCTTTGGTCACATTGTGCAAGACTCCCTTTTCACAGTGCTTATCTGACAGAAGGCAGCCATTCTGTCCATTCTTAGACCCCAAAGGCGCTCACTGACATTGGTCATGAGAAATCCATAAATAATGTCAGTGCAGTGCTTTTGTGTTCGAGGGTTTCTACTCAGGACCGCTACCCCCTATTCCATGCAGTGATGGAAAAAGTACTGAATTGCCATACTTGAGTAAAAGTAATGACACCGTAATAGAAAATCAAATCAAATGTACAGTATTTATAAAGCACTTTTTACATAAGCAGATGTCACAAAGTGCTTATACAGCAATCCAAAACCCCAAAGCAAGCCTAAAACCCCAAACAGCAAGCATTGCAGATGTAGAAGCACGGTAGCTAGGAAAAACTCCCTAGAAATGCAGGAACCTAGGAAGAAACATGGAGAAGAACCAGGCTCTGAGGCATGGCCATTCCTCTTCTGGCTGTGCCGGGTGGAGATTATAAGAGTACATGGCCATTAAGGCCAGATTTTTCTTCAATATGTTCAAAAGTTCATAGATGACCAGCAGGGTCAAATAATAATCACAGTGGTTGTAGACGGTTCAACAGGTCAGTACCGAAGGWGTAAATGTCAGTTGGCTTTTCATAGCCAAGCATTCAGAGGTTGAAAAAGTAGTTGCGGTAGAGACAGGGAGAGAGAAACAATCAAAACATTCCACTGTAATAGTGAAGGTGTAAACTTGACAGTAGAAAACCGAAACAGTATATTTGACCTCTCAGCTTCCCTATCATACAATAAAATTTGATTTGATTTCAAAAAATCAAACCACTTCTGGGAAAATTGAAAAACACTAAACAAACCACAACACGAAGAGTTATCTATACAAAACRGATATGTATGGGTAAACCACTTCTCCAATATATTTGGCCCTATAACATAGAACAAAAAGCAAAAACATATACATGATCAAATACAAATCTTAGAATCAACTATTAAAGACTACCAGAACCCACTGGATTCTCCAATTACATTGAATGAACTACAGGACAAAATAAAAACCCTCCAACTCAAAAAAAGCCTGTGGTGTTGTGTGAAATGATAAAATATACAGACAACAAATTCCAATTGGCTTAAACTCTTTAACATCATCCTTAGCTCTGGCATCTTCCCCAATATTTGGAASCAAGGACTTGTAAGGGGTGCGTAACTGGTGGCAGGGAAGTCAGACGCAGGAGAGCAGAACTAGGTAATAGCCAGTTTAATTCCAAAACCAACGGCATCAAGAAAATAACAACTTGGGTACAAAACCCGACGCGCACCAGTCAACATGTGCACAAGCACTTACAAACAAACAATACCARACAAAGACATGGGGGGAACAGAGGGTTAAATACACAACACGTAATGAGGGAAATGAAAACCAGGTGTGTGGGAAAACAAGACAAAACAAWTGGAAAATGAAAAATGGATCGGCGATGGCTAGAAGACCGGTGACGTCGACCGCCGAACACCGCCCGAACAAGGAGAGGAACCMACTTCGGGAGAAGTCGTGACAGGACTGATCAACCCAATCCACAAAAGTGAAGACACATTTGACCCCAATAACTACCGTTGGATAGGGCGCC
The DNA here is from genome assembly GCF_002910315.2 of Salvelinus sp. IW2-2015. Taxonomy (NCBI): domain Eukaryota; kingdom Metazoa; phylum Chordata; class Actinopteri; order Salmoniformes; family Salmonidae; genus Salvelinus; species Salvelinus sp. IW2-2015. The sequence goes on along the minus strand of NC_036875.1, from coordinate 7,912,349 downwards.
AAAAGCAACCTTGGGAAAATACTCTGCATTATCATTAACAGCAGACTCATACATTTCCTCAGTGAAAACAATGTGCAAATGTCAAATTGGCTTTTTACCAAATTACCGTAAGACAGACCACGTATTCAACCTTGCACACCCGAATTGACAAACAAACAAACCAAAACAAAGGCAAAGTCTTCTCATGCTTTGTTCATTTCAAAAAAGCCTTTGACTCAATTTGGCATGAGGGTCAGCTATACAAATTGATGGAAAGTGGTGTTGGGAGAAAAACATACAACATTATATAAATTCGACATACCAAGTAGGATCTGGCTAAAAGTTATAGAACCCATTGCCCTTTATGGTTGTGAGGTCTGGGTTCCGCTCACCAACCAAGAATTCACAAAATGGGACAAACACCAAATTGAGACTCTGCATGCAGAATTCTGCAAACATATCCTCAGTGTACAACGTAAAACACCAAATAATGCATGCAGAGCAGAATTATGCCGATACCCTCTAATTATCAAAATCCTGAAAAGAGACGTTCAATTCTACAACCACCTAAAAGGAAGCGATTCCCAAACCTTCCATAACAAAGCCATCAACCTGGAGACTGTCTCTTATACACATCTAGATGTGTATAAGAGACAGAGCTTTGACTATGTACAGACTCAGTGAGCATAGCCTTGCTATTGAGAAAGGCCGCCGTCGGCAGACCTGGCTCTCAAGAGAAGACAGGCTATGTGCACACTGACCACAAAATGAGGTGGAAACTGAGCTTCACTTCCTAAGCTCCTGCCAAATGTATGACCATATTAGAGACACATATTTCCCTCAGATTACACAGACCCACAAAGAATTCAAAAACAAACCCAATTTTGATAAACTCCCATATCTACTGTGTGAAATACCACATTGTGCCATGACAGCAGCAATATTTGTGACCTGTTGTCACAAGAAAAGGGCAACCAGTGAAGAACAAACACCATTGTAAATYCAACCCATATTTATGTTTATTTATTTTCCCTTTTGTACTCTAACTATTTGCGCATCGTTACAACACTGTATATCTGTCTCTTATACACATCTAGATGTGTATAAGAGACAGAGAGTACACAGTGGCAGAATACCTGACCACTGTGACTGACCCAAACTTATGGAAAGCTTTGACTATGTACAGACTCAGTGAGCAAGGCCGCCGTCGGCAGACCTGGCTCTCAAGAGAAGACAGGCTKTGTGCACACTGACCACAAAATGAGGTGGAAACTGAGCTTCACTTCCTAAGCTCCTGCCAAATGTATGACCATATTAGAGACACATATTTCCCTCAGATTACACAGACCCACAAAGAATTCAAAAACAAACCCAWTTTTGATAAACTCCCATATCTACTGTGTGAAATACCACATTGTGCCATGACAGCAGCAATATTTGTGACCTGTTGTCACAAGAAAAGGGCAACCAGTGAAGAACAAACACCATTGTAAATACAACCCATATTTATGTTTATTTATTTTCCCTTTTGTACTCTAACTATTTGCGCATCGTTACAACACTGTATATAGAAATAATATGACATTTGAAATGTCTTTATTCTTTTGGAACTTCTGTGAGTGTAATGTTTACTGTTCAATTTGATTGTTTATTTCACATTTGTTTATTATCTAKTTCACTTGCTTTGGCAGTGTTAACATATGTTTCCCATGTCAATAAAGCCCTTAAATTTAATTGAAATTGAGTAGAAAACAACAGGTCRGGGACAAGGTAGCATGTCCGGTGAACAGGTCAGGGTTCCATAGCTGCAGGCAGAACAGTTGAAACTGGASCAACAGCACAACCAGCTGGACTAGGGACAGCCAGGAGTCATCGGGCCAGGTAGTCCTGAGGCATGGTCCTAGGATCCTCCGGGAGGGGAGGGAGGGAGAGAAGGAGAGAGAGAGAGAGAATTAGAGGTAGCATACTTAAATTCACACAGGACACCAGATAAGGTTAGAGCCTGTAAGTAAGCATTTCACTGTACCTGTTGTATTCGGCGTACGTGACAAATAAACTTTGATTTGATCACAGGATAATTACACCAGATATAACAGACTGACCCTAGTCCCCCAGCACAGGCTATTGCAGAAACAGGGGGGGGGGGACACTGTGACCCCGTCCAACGATACCCCCGGACAGGGCCAACCAGGCAGGATATAACCCCACCCACTTTGCCAAAGCACAGCCCCCACCACAAGAGGGATATCAACAGACCACCAACTTACTACCCTGAGACAAGGCTGAGTATAGCCCATGAAGATCTCCTCCACCGCAGGAGGAAAAAATCAGGAAGATCACGTCAGTGACTCAACCCACTCAAGTGACGCACCCCTCSTAGGGAATGCATGAAAGAGCACTAGTAAGCCAGTGACTCAGCCCCCGTAATACGGTCAGAGGCAGAGAATCCCAGTGGAGAGAGGGGAGCTGGCCAGAATCCCAGTGGAGAGAGGGGAGCTGGCCAGACAGAGACGGCAAGGGCGGTTCATCGCTCCAGTGCCTTGCCATTCATCGTCACACCCCTGGACCAGACTACACTTAAAATGACTCAAGTAAAAGGGAAAGTCACCCAGTAAAATACTACTTGAGTAAAAGTCTAAAAGTATTTGGTTTTAAATATACTTAAGTTTCAAAAGTAAATGGAATTGCTAAATATACTTAAGTATCTAAAGTAAAAGTATAAATAATTTCATTTTCCTTATATTAAGCAAACCAGACGTCACAATTTTCAAGTTTTTATTTATTTACGCATAGCCAGGGGCACACTCCAACACTCAGACATCATTTACAAACAAAGCATTTATGTTTAGTGAGTCTGTCAGATCAGAGGTAGTATGGATGACCAGGGATGTTCTCTTGATAAGTGTGCAAATTGGACCATTTTCCTGTCAAAATGTAACGAGTACTTATGGGTTTCRGGGAAAATGTATGGAGTAAGTACATTATTTTCTTTAGGAATGTAGTGAAGTAAAATGAAAAGTTGTCAAAAATATATATAGTAAAGTACAGATACCTCCCAAAACATACTTATGTACTTTACACCACTGATTCCATGTCACCCTATCCTATTAGAGAGGAGCGGGCTTTAACATAACAAGAAAGAGTGTGGTAGGGTTGACAAATAGGACCCAGAGTCCCCAGGGCAGGTCATCAAATCAAATTTGGGCGGTGAGAGGGGGGACTTGACCTAGGGCTGTGGCGGTCATGAAATGTTGTCAGAAGGTAACTGTCATGCAAAGGACTAKCGGTCTCAATGTAATTGACCGTTAATTAACATAAACACTTTAGCATCTCCAGGCCTCCACGCATAGGGCTACAAGCCACTGATGCGCGACTTTGGAACATCTACATTTAAAAAAAAGTATAAATAATGAAATTGAATATACTGTATATGGCCAATATACCACGACTAAGGGCTGTATCCAGGCACTCTGTGTTGCGTTGTGATAWAGAACAGCCCTTAGACGTGGTATATTGGTCATATACCACACCTCCCCTGGCCTTATTGTTTAATTATAGGATTTTACAGTAAGAAGAATATAATTGAACTTAGCTGAAAAAAATAGAAAGGATATTTTTCCCATTCCTAWGCAAGTGCGCATATGAGCTAAGTTGAGCGACCTATCCACTAGATTTAGAGTTATTTGGCAAGTTTAGRTGTGAATCATACAAACCTTAGAATGTCTTAGAAATAAAAACATATATGGGCTGCATGACTTTGCTATATTGATCATTTGGAAAAAGTCACAAAAAAAGCTATCACTCGGTTCCTTGCCTCAGGCTTCACATGCTGTGCTGTTCTCTCAAGTGATAATATTATCGCCCATCAGACTATTCTCAATTGAATCTCGTCTTTACAAATAAGTGAAATMAGTTTAAATTTAGAATGGGCCATTATCAAATGGGCAGGAACAGGGGCAGGGGAAAKAAGACATGTAATTCGTATGCACTTGAATAACAAATGGAGGCTGCGCTTTCCTGCGGTTCCTTTTTCAATCATGCTGGTAATCTACTCCGGTTTTACAGCAGAGCAATGTGCTGAATATTAGCAGCTGAGAAATAAATATAGTAGCAGTAGAAAGCTGYGATCATCCTCTTTTTAGTGGAAACCAGGTAATTGCCTATTAATTATGAAAATATTAAAAAAGCTATTCAAAATCAAATCAAAATACACCATAATTGTAGGCTAACTATACTCTGTAAGCCGCCCTGCACAATCAATGAACCAACAGCATCGCCTAGGCCTATACCAGGGTTCCCCAACTGCRGGCCTGCATGCTGAATTTTGCCCACGGGAGTTTTTATTTGGCCCCCCAAGTTTTCTGAGAACAAAACCAAAACATTTTGTTGGAAATAAAAAAGTGATTTTAATTTTGGAAATCTGTTCCTAAGTGTTCCCATGCATAATAGATAGACGTGATCATATACAAATGTAAGCCAGGTTTGAAATGATTCCGTTTAAGTCAAATATTATATCTGTTTGGCCTTTCTGTGGTCAATATGCAGTTTACAAATTATTTGTAATTTTGATCTACGGCTGAATCTAGTTAATGATCCCTGGCCTATACGTTCTCTCCCAGACTAATGTATATAAAGTTTGGAGCATAAGGTAACCAGTCCATCCAGTATGCATAATAATACAGTCCACCCTCAAAGGTGATTACTAGAGTTTGTTTAATTTTGGAGAAGCCTATAGGCTAGACCAATTAAATATGTTTTTAGTTTATTTTACCGTGCGGTAGGCTATTAGGCTACAGTATGTATTGTATAACAGCACAATAATTATTTTAATTCAGGCTTTTTTTCGGGCTTGAGATCATATATAGGCCTATGCATAAGCTCTAATATGCGTATGAGTCTTCCACTGTACATGCAACATCCRAAAGGCTTTGAATTAATCATCACCTTAATCTATTTCGTTGTGTTTGCCTTTGAAACAAGATGCACAACAACCATGTTTTCCACTCAGTTTCAACCTGTTGTTGAACTTCTTTCCTCAAATTGATCGACCGCAGTGAGGTCAAACATTGTAGCCTGATGGTGAGTTTTAAAAGCACAATACTGTTTTGATGATAAGTGTTTGATGTGATTTTCAATTGCATTGATGTCAGAGTGATTAGAGGGACAYTYGAGCGAGTTGGGTAGGCCTACTATCAACGCATCAGCTCCATGTACAGAGCGAATATAGGAGGAGATTACGGTGACTCAACTGTCACATGGAATTTGACTGTGGTCATGACTGCCGGAGTGGCGGTAATATGGTCACTGCAACAGCCCTAACTTTACACCCAACAAAGCCTTCCATGGAGGTCAACCTCTCCAAACAGCCCCAAACCCCTATCATAGCGGGCGACTTCACAGCACCATCTACAACAGCACAATGAGATCAGTGGCGGGATGCATGCCAGCAAAGCCACTACACAACACTAAACAATACATGAATTGCACTATAACAGTGACAAACGGTGCCCACAAACTGCGATTTCCAGTTGTTTTTAGCGCGGCAGAAGTCATGCTGGATTGACAGCATGGCCAATGTTGAATGTTTATCCTTTTAAGCTTGGAAAAGAAACCCTTAAACCCAGACTTGGACCACACACCCACTCCACTGAATAGCAGGCTTGTGATTGCTTTGAAATGCTTGCAGTTAGCCACTAATTCCTTCCAAACCACTCATTGTTGAATTTGTGATTTCCTTCTTGTTGTGTAATGTTTATAAGTTTTATCAAAAATGTATCTTATTTATTTATCTTCATATTACAAGGATTGAAAAGGATTTCCCAGTAGATTGTTGACTTGATTCATGATGATGACTGCTAGCTTGCTAGCTAAGATTGTGAAAGTATGATGTCCAATCAAAGCTACTGTAGATATAACGTGATTTGACGTAATTTTATCTCTGGCAAATTACCTWTTTAATTTTTTTATTTAACAAGGCAAGTCAGTTAAGAACAAATTCTTATTTCACAATGATGGCCTACCCGAACTTTAGCCTTCTTGGATAGGCACTTCTAATGTAATTGTATGGCAGCACACAAGGGGCTTGAATTTTTTAGCTCTACCCGTAGATTTTGTAGCGACGTAGTGTCCCCATGAGTGACAAAACACTGAGCCTGTCACGATCGTGTGGAGGAGAGACGGACCAAAACGCAGCATGTGGAAAATAAGCCATCTTCTTTTATTTTTACTACGAAGATGAACATGAAACGAAACACTATTACAAACTATACAAAAACAACAAACGACCGTGAAGCTATAAACGTAGTGCACACACACAMGCTACAAACGTTCAACATAGACAATTCCCCACAACCAGCTAAAGCCTATGGTTGCCTTAAATATGGCTCCCAATCAGAGACAACAATAACCAGCTGTCTCTAATTGAGACCCAATTCAGGCAACCATAGACTTTCCTAGATACCCACACTCAACCATAGACACAGCTAGACTACTATACTAAACATAAACCCAACTACTCTAATAAACCCCCTAAACCTTACAACCACCCTAGACACTACAAAAACCACATACATTCCCCATGTCACACCCTGACCTAACCAAAATAATTAAGAAAACAAAGAATACTAAGGCCAGGGCGTGACAGAGCCAATCACAGCACAACTAGAGAACATTACCAACCCCTACGCTCCGAATTTTGCGCTGGCTGCCCCACCACCACAGAATTGTTTAAAAAACTAGGCAAGTAAGTTAAGAACAAATTCTTATTTACAATGATGGCCTACCCTGGACAATGCTGGGCCAATTGTGTGCCGCCCTATGGGACTCCCAATCACGGCCGGATGTGACGCAGCCTGGATCACTGAGCTAGGCTGAAACACTTGCATTTAGGAGCTGCCTTACTCTGGAAAGCAAAAAAAGTTAATATGCAGCTTTATTAACTCAATGATTTATTTATTTGTTTTACCGCCCCAATAGATCCACAGGCGATGCCATTGCTCTGCACACTGGCCTATCCCATCTGGACAAGAGAAATACCTACGTAAAAATGCTGTTCATTGACTATAGCGCAGGCTTCAACAACATAGTAATCTCCAAGCTCATCATTAAGCTCAGGGCCCTGGGTCTGAACCCCGCCCTGTGCAACTTGGTCCTGGACTTCCTGACGGGCTGCCCCCAGGTGGTGGAGGTAAGAAACAACACCTCRACTTCACTGATCCTCAACACAGGGGCTCCACAAGGGTGTCTGCTCAGCCCCTTCCTGTGCTCCCTGTTCACCCATGACTGCGCGGCCACGCATGCCTCCAACTCGATCAACAAGTTTGCAGACGACACAACAGTGGTAGGCCTGATTACCAACAATGACGAGCCAGCCTATAGGGAGGAGGTYAGGGCCCTGGCGGTGTGGTGCCAGGAAAATAACCTCTCCATCAACGTCAACAAAACGAAGGAGCTGATCGTGGACTTCAGGAAACAGCAGAGGGATCACGGCCCCATCCACATCGACGGGACCGCAGTGGAGAAGGTGGAAATCTTCAAGTTCCTCGGCATACACATCACTGACAATCTGAAATGGTCCACCCACACAGGTAGTGTGGTGAAGAAGGCGCAACAGCAACTCTTCAACCTCAGGAGGCTGAAGAAATTCGGCTTGGCCCATAAGACCCTCACAAACTTTTACAGATGCACAATTGAGAGCATCCTGTCGGGCTATATCACGCCCTGGTACAGCAACTGCACTGCCCGCAACCGCAGAGCTCTCCAGCGGGTGGTGCGGACTGCACAACGCATCACCGGGGGAACACTGCCTCTAGGACACCTACAGCACCCGATGTCACAGGGAGGCCAAAAAGATCATCAAGGACATCAACTACCCGAGCCAACGCCTGTTCACCCCGCTATCATCCAGAAGGCGAGGTCAGTACAGGTGCATCAAAGCTGGGACTGAGAGACTGAAAAACAGCTTCTATCTAAGGCCATCAGACTGTTAAAAAGCCATCACTAGCTGGCTACCACCCAGTACTCAACCTTGCACCTTAGAGGCTGCTGCCCTATACACATAGACATGGAATATATCAATCAAAACAGGTGGGGCTTTGGCCCGCCTTCCCTCAATGAGGGGTTGCTACTTAAAGAGATACACCATTAGGTTGTCATGCAACCGGTCAAAGATTTGAAATGGTTAACTTTACAGTAGTTTTAACCTTCATTTAACAAGTCAGTTAAGAACAAATTCTTATTTACAATGACGGCCTACACCGGCCAAACCCGGACGATGCTGGGCCAATTGTGCGCCGCCCTATGGAACTCCCAATCACGGCCGGTTGTGATACAGCCTGGATCAGCCTGGATCTACAGTATCTTATCTCTTCCACTACGAGTCTGCCCCACTCACCTACCTGATAGGGTTCTTAACACTGTCTTAAATCACGTTAATGTGTGGTCACGTCAGGAGTGTGACACACAATGTAAGCAGATGTGTAAAGTGTCTACTGCCTTGTTTAGATGGCGGCTGCCATGGGTTTCAACTCATTGTCCCATATTGACATGGGAACCCCTCTAAYAACTACAGAGTGAATACATTCCTTCAGACCTACCTCATTATAAAGTTGTATTACTCAATCTGGGGACAACTGACTGGAACAGATGGATTGTGCTGATGGAGCTGAATGTCTGTGCCCTTATGGTTGTTCTCTATTGGCTGCCTCTGCAGAACTGGTGCAGCAACTGCAGAATTGTCTACGCCACCTGTTATAAAAACTGTCACAAAAGGAAGAGGAACTTTACTCTTCAGCTCTTTGTGGAACAGCTGATTACTTGAATTAGCCAAGAACATGATTTCACTTGGTGTTTGCACTTTCAGGACAAATGTACTGGTTGCAATGTGTCACCCCATATAAAAGTATTGTGGGGCGGCAGGTAGCCTAGTGGTTAGAGCGTTGGACTAGTAACTGAAAGGTTGCAAGATCAAATCCCAGAGCTCACAAGGCAAAAATCTGTCGTTCTGTCTCTGAACAAGGTAGTTAACCCACTGTTCCAAGGCCGTCGTTGAAAATAAGAATTTGTTCTTAACTGACTTGCCTGGTTAAATAAAGGTTAAAAAAATACAGTTATGTATTTGACCTGGTATAGTGTTGTACAATGACACCTGGTAAAAGGTTTTACTTGTAATACCACATTCCAARGCTTCCTTATATGAATTTCTCAGTGTTCAAATTACACAATGTTCTTCAATCTTTTGGGTTGACATGAACTGAACTTAAGTGGTGTCGCAATGGCTTAAGGTAGGTCCATGCATGTCTTTGCCAGTATGAGAGAATTACGACATGAAACAAAATCTGTGATTGTGACAGACTGGGCCTGAATGTATGTTCTTTTGAGATACAGTATCCACTTTAGCATGCATTTTGGGAAAGCCTTGTATGGCAGATACTGACAGGCTGAGCTTACATCTCATGATTGGGCTGGCAGCTGCATGGTGGAGAGTGAGCACTATCAGAAATATTATAAATGTTATGTTTCCTGCCCAACGGCATCCCTCGTGGTACTGTAATCTGAACTAACCAGACCGTTGGCAACCAACAGTAGTAGGTCTATTATGACGTCACCCTTATCGGTCCCACTTTAAACAAACTACAATTTATAAAGGCTTTACATCGCATAGTCTTCAAAAGCACTCCCCGATAAACATGTTATTTAAGCTTTTCCACTCACAGCAACATAGTGTTATTTAAAAAATGTTCTCTTCCAGCAAATACTCAGTCAATAGAAACTCATTCTGACTTGCAAGTAATTATGTTGTAGGTATAATGTTAAACATGTATGCCACAGGCCGGGGCCGTGCACAGACCTTTCAGAGGGCACGTGCTCCAACTGAAAAAAGGGCACCCCAGCCCACTTGAAAAAAATTGTTACAATGGTGATGGTTTTAAAATAAAGTCTTCAAGAAGTGTTAAATCAAATGTTATGTTGCTGTGACAGTACTGTTGATATTAAAACTAGGTAGCTAGCCACACTCACACACTTGACCAGTGACTGCATCTCAAGCCATGCATGTTTGGATAAAGGGCATGCYCAATTTCAGTACAGGGCATGCTGGGAAACAGTGGCAACCGGCGCGTACAACCTCCGTACAGGGCAGACCAACATATGCAACCAACGAATGGGGTGGGGGGTAGCAAACTTAACTTCAAGATGACTTGCGGGCAATGGGTTCAGCAGACCAAAAAATGATATACACTGAACAAAAATATAAACGCAACATGTAAAGTGTTTCATGAGCTGAAATAAAATATCCCAAAGTTTTACATACGCACAAAAAGGTTATTTCTCAAACATTTTTGAGGGAGCACACAATTGGCATGCTGACTGTAGGAATGTCCACCAGAGCTGTTGCCAGATTATGTTTATTTATCGACCATAAGCCGACTCCAATGTAATTTTAGACAATTTGGCAGTACGTCCAACCGGCCTCACAGCCGCGGACCACGTGTARGGCGTCCTGCGGTGAGGGGTTTGCTGTCAACGTTTTGAACAGATTGCCCCATGGTGGCGGTGGAGTTATGGTATGGGCAGGCATAAGCTACGAACAACGAACATAATTGCATTTTATCGATGGCAATTTGAATGCACAGAGATACCGTGACGAGATCCTGAGGCCCATTGTCGTGCCGTTCATCRGCCACCATCACCTCATGTTTCAGRATGATAATGCAKGGCCCKAMGTTGCAAGGATCTGTACACAATTCCTGGAAGCTGAAAATGTTCCAGTTCTGCCATGGTCTGCATACTCACCAGACCACCTCACCAGACTCATGTCACCCATTGAGCATGCTTCGGATGCTCTGAATCGACATGTACGACAGCGTGTTTCAGTTCCCACCAATATCCAGCAACTTCYRACAGCCATTGAAGAGGAGTGGGACAACATTCCACAGGCCACAATCAACAGCCTGATCAACTCTATGTGAAGGAGATGGGTCGCACAGCATGAGGCAAATGGTGGTCACACCAGATACTGACTGTATCTGTTTATTTTTTAAATTTGTGACCAACAGATGCATATCTGTATTCCCAGTAATACGAAATCCATAGATTAGGGCCTATGCAGCTCATGAAACATGGGACCAACACTTCACATGTTGTGTTRATATTTTTCTGAATCAAAATATAAACTGAACATGCAAGAATTTCGAAGATTTTACTGAGTTACAGTTCATATAAGGAAATCAGTCAATWTAAATAAATAAATACACTACATGACCAAAATTATGTGGACACCTGCTRGTCGAACATCTCATTCCAAAATCATGGGKATTAATATGGAGTTGATGCCCCCTTAGCTGCTATAACAGCCTCCACTTTCTGGGAAGGCTTTCCACTAGATGTTGGAACATTGCTGCAGGYACTTGCTTCCATTCAGCCACAAGAGCATTAGTGAGGTCGGGCACTGATGTTGGGCGATTAGGCCTGGCTCACAGTCGGCGTTCCAATTCATCCCAAAGGTGTTCGATGGGGTTGAGGTCAGAACTCTGTGTTGGCCAGTCAAGTTCTAAGACACCGATCTTGACAAACAATTTCTGTATGGACCTCGATTTGTGCACAGGGGCATTGTCATACTTAAACAGGAAAGGGTCTTACCCCAACTTGTGCCACAAAGTTGGAAGCACAGAATCGTCTAGAATGTCATTGTATGCTGTGGCATTAAGATTCCCTTCACTGGAACTAAGGGGCCTAGCCCGAACCACGAAAAACAGCCCCAGACCATTATTCCTCCTCCACCAAACTTTACAGTTGGCACTATGCATTCGGGCAGGTAGCGTTCTCCTGGCATCCGCCAAACCCATATTCTTCCGTCTGACTGCTAGATAGTGAAGTGCGATTAATCACTCCAGAGAATGCATTTCTACTGCTCCAGATTCCAGCTTTACACCACACCACTCCAGCCAATGCTTGGCATTGTGCATGGTGCTCGGCCACGGAATCCCATTTCATGAAGCTCCCAACGAACAGTTCTTGTGCTGATGTTGCTTCCAGAGGCAGTTTGGAACTCGGTAGTGAGTGTTGCAACCAAGGACTAACGATTTTTACGCGCTACGTGCTTTAGCGGTCCCGTTCTGTGAGCTTGTGTGGCCTACCACTTCCTCCTAGAAGTATCCATTTCACAATAACAGCACCTACAGTTGACCAGGGCAGAAATTTGACTGACTTGTTGAAAAAGGTGGCATACTATGACYGTGTCACGTTGAAAGTCACTGAGCTCTTCAGTAAAATGTGCATGTGTCTGCTCAAATGGTCAGAAACAGACTCCATGAGGGTGGTATGAGGGCCTGACGTCCACAGGTGGGGGTTGTGCTTACAGCCCAACACCGTGCAGGACGTTTGGCATTTGCCAGAGAACACCAAGATTGGCAAATTCGCCACTGGCGCCCTGTGCTCTTCACAGATGAAAGCCAAGAGTTCTCCACACTGAGCACATGAGCCATGTGACAGCGTGACAGAGTCTGGAGACGCCGTGGAGAACCTTCTGCTGCCTGCACATCCTCCAGCATGACCGTTTGGCGTGGGTCGATCATGGTGTGGTGTGGCATTTCTTTGTGGGGCCTGCACAGCCCCCATGTGCTCACCAGAGGTAGCCTGACTCCATTAGGTACCGAGATGAGATCCTCAGACCCCTTGTGAGACCATATGCTGACACATGCACATTTGTGGCCTGCTGGAGGTCATTTTGCAGGGCTCTGGCAGTGCTCCTCCTTGCACAAAGGCGGAGGTAGCGGTCCTGCTGCTGGGTTGTTGCCCTCCTACGGCCTCCTCCACGTCTCCTGATGTACTGGCCTGTCTCCTGGTAGCGCCTCCATGCTCTGGACACTACGCTGACAGACACAGCAAACCTCTTGCCACAGCTCGCATTGATGTGCCATCCTGGATGAGCTGCACTACCTGAGCCACTTGTGTTTTGTAGACTCCGTCTCATGCTACCACTAGAGTGAAAGCCCGCCAGCATTCAAAAGTGACCAAAACATCAGCCAGGAAGCATAGGAACTGAGAAAGTGGTCTGTGGTCACCACCTGCAGAACCACTCCTTTATTGGGGGTGTCTTGCTAATTGCCTTAATTTCCACCTTTTGTCTATTCCATTTGCACAACAGCATGTGAAATTTATTGTCAATCAGTGTTGCTTCCTAAGTGGACACGTTTGATTTCACAGAAGTGTGATTGACTTGGAGTTACATTGTTGTTGTTTAAGTGTTCCCTTTATTTTTTTGAGCAGTGTACTTGCGTACTATTGTTTGTACAGATGAACGTGGTACCTTCATGCGTTTGGAAATTGCTTCCAAGGATGAACCAGACTTGTGAGGTCTACAATTTTTTTCTGAGGCCTTCGCGTGATTTCTTTTGATTTTCCCATGATGTCAAGCAAAGATCACTGACTTTAAAGGTAGGCCTTGAAATACATCAACGGGTACACCTCCAATTGACTCAAATTATGTCAATTAGCCTATCAGAAGCTTCTAAAGCCATGACATAGTTTTCTGGAATTTTCCAAGATGTTTAAAGGCACAGTCAACTTAGTGTATGTAAACTTCTGATCAACTGGAATTGTGATACAGTGAATTATAAGTGAAATAATCTGTCTGTAAACAATTGRTGGAAAAATGACTTGTGTCYTGCACAAAGTAGATGTCCTAACCGACTTGCCAAAACTATAGTTTGTTAACAAGACATTTGTGGAGTGGTTGAAAAACGAGMTTCAATGACTCCAACCTAAGTGTATTTAAACCTCCGACTTCAACTGTACATATATACACACATATATATATATGTACATATACACACCACCCAAAACGGGGACTTGGCAAGTGAGAGGGCAAAGGGACATGTGCTGGCCACAGGTTTACTCCTATCTGTGCACGTGCATGCCACAGGCTCACTGTAACAAAGATGTGACAATTACTGATGTTCCATCAAACACGAATGATTTGACGGGTTATGACAAGTTCATGGCATTGATGAASATTGAGCTGCCCCGTGACAAGAGTACACTGTAGAGGGGGATGGGAGTGTAACCACCAGGGGAAAAGTCAGACCTAATGAAATGAAACTTCTGCCAAGAAACAGGAACAACCAGTTAGAGGCGAGGGCATCATAACATCTTCTATTACTCAGACACAGACMAAGCTTTGTCCTGGACTAGCAGGCTTGCACATTGGAAAATCTTCTTTGAATGTTTTTCAGACATTACCATGAATAGTGTAATATAACTTGTTGGTGGATATGACGTGTGGCACTGGCACCCCCATAAAAACTTGTTAGAGATCACGGCTCTGCTTGCTATTATGCTAGCATATACTATAATTATTTACCTATATCATGACCAGGTAATATTGTTTTAACACTTTGACACCCTGTGTCATAACCTGTCATAATATGGTCATAACACGGTCACAACCCATACATTTACACCTGTGTACATTTTATGMCTGGTTTTGACACCTACAGAAGTATCAAAACCCACATTTAGTCAAAAAAAAAATMTCCCTGGAAAGAAGTTCCCTTTTGTTWGAAAGMTTGTTTCTTTAATCCTTTGTTGTAAATAATTATTTATTCATGTTTTTTCCCCCATCACATTTGAAATAACTTGTAGAAAAAAACACTCCATGACACTGCCATGAAGCATTATTACCATCCTGTATCACTTTACTTGGATTAAGATAATACACTATGAAATGGTCAAACTTTATGACCATCATAATCATGTAAGTCAGATAGGTCTATCACGTACATGCCATTATATCAGTAAAAAAAAAGGGTGTCTTGTCCCGCACCTGAAATCTGCTCCCGTGCTCATGCCAGTATCAGCAACAGCATTTGGGTAGGTGCATGTCTGACATCAATGTGTGCACAATTACAATGATCATTTACAGTTGAAGTCAGAGGTTTACATACACCATAGCCAAATACATTTAAACTCAGTTTTTCACAATTCATGACATTTAATCATAGTAAAAATTCCCTGTCTTAGGTCAGTTAGGATCACCACTTTATTTTAAGAATGTGAAATGTCAGAATAATAAGAGAGAGAATTATTTATTTCAGCTTTTTTGTCTTTCATCACATTCCCAGTGGGTCAGAAGTTTACATACACTCAATTAGTATTTGGTAGCATTGCCTTTAAATTGTTTAACTTGGGTTAAACGTTACGCGTAGCTTCCACAATAAGTTTGGCCCATTCTCCTGACAGAGCTGGTGTAACTGAGTCAGGTTTGTAGCTCCGCTCACGCACGCTTTTTTAGTTCTGCCCACAAATTTTCTATGGGATTGAGGTCAGGGCTTTGTAATGGCCACTCCAATACCTTGACTTGTTGTCCTTAAGCCATTTTGCCACAACTTTGGAAGTATGCTTGGGGTCATTGTCCATTTGGAAG
Source organism: Salvelinus sp. IW2-2015 (assembly GCF_002910315.2). Classification (NCBI taxonomy): domain Eukaryota; kingdom Metazoa; phylum Chordata; class Actinopteri; order Salmoniformes; family Salmonidae; genus Salvelinus; species Salvelinus sp. IW2-2015. The sequence continues at coordinate 7,896,949 of NC_036875.1, read as the reverse complement.
ACTTATTTGCGACCAAGCTTTAACTTCTGACTGATGTCTTGAGATGTTGCTTCAATATATCCACATCATCTATTTTGTGAATTGCATAGTCCTCCTGTTAGCAAAGCACACTCACACATGATGCTCCCCCCCGTGCTTCACAGTTGGGATGGTGTTCTTCGGCTGCAAGCACCCCTTTTTTCCTCCAAACATAATGATGGTCATTATGGCCAAACATTTTATATTTTGGTTTCATCAGACCAGAGGACATTTCTCCAAAATTACAATCTTTGTTCCCTATGTGCAGTTGCAAACGGTAGTCTGGCTTTTATGGCGGTTAAGAGCAGTGGCTTCTTCCTTGCTGAGCTACCTTTCAGGTTATGTCGATATAGGACTAGTTTTACTGTGGATATAGATACTTTTGTACACTGTTTCCTCCAGCATCTTCACAGGGTCCTTTGCTGTTGTTCTGGGATTGATTTGCACTTTTCGCATCAGAGTACGTTCATCTCTTGTAGGAGACAGAACGCGTCTCCTTCCTGAGCGATATGATGGCTGCGTGGTCCCTGGTGTTTATAATTGCGTACTATTGTTTGTACAGATGAACGTGGTACCTTCAGGCGTTGGAAATTGCTCCCAAGGATGAACCAAACTCGTGTGAGGTCGACAATTGTTTCAGAGGTCTTGGCTGATTTCTTTTGATTTTCCCAGATACCAAGCAGAGGCACTGAGTTTGAAGGTAGGCCTTGAAATACATCCACAGGAACACCTCCAATTAACTCAAATTATGGAAGTTAGCCTATCAGAAGCTTCTAACGCCATGACATCATTTTCTGGAATTTTCCAAGATGTTTWAAGGCACAGTCAATTTAGTGTATGTAATCTTCTGACCCACTGGAATTGTGACAGTGAATTATGAGTGAAATAATCTGTCTGTAAATAATTATTGGAAAATGTATTTGTGTCATGCTCGAAGTAGATGTCCTAACAGACTTGCCAAAACTATAGTTTGTTATTAATAAATTTGTGGAGTGGTTGAAAAACAAGTTTTAATGACTCCAACCTAAGTGTATGTAAACTTCCGACATCAACTGTAACATGGCCAACTAAAAAACATTGTTGAATTTTAGGCTATGGTGTAATGCAATGTTTTACCTTGTGTGGTAGGTTTTGTGGATTGACACCTATGTAGGTGTCATAACCAACCATAACATGTAATACGTGTCATAACACGTCTAAATACATGCTTCATGACAGTATTACGACTATATAACAGGTTGACAAGTTTCTGTATGTCAGCAGTTATGAAATGTTATAACCATGTCATAACYTGTTGAGACGCTGGGTGTCAAGTGTTCGCAATATTATTTTGCACAACTGGACTACTGTCTTCAGACTGGTTCAGACCCATATCTTCACTACACCACCTATATTAAACCTGTGCTTGAATACACCGCCCCCATGTGGAACTTATGTCACTACATCCACTTGCTCAGGATCTCTTCAATGGTGCTCAGTTCCTCAAATTACACAAATGTTTTTTTGTTCTGGAAATTGGTTGCAATACCCTACCTATAATTATGAAGGACGCAAGTGCACTAACTCTTAGGCACAAAATGTATCAACAACTGAAAAGGCTTGTTTAAAYAAATATATAAATAAAAGTATACTATAAAATACGATGGTTGCAACGCTCTGAAATGCTGTGTGRCAACAACAGTGTGGGTGTATATAAACGTTTTAATTAGCCAGTAAAGTAGAAGGATGAAAATAATGGAAATACATTTATCAATGTACAGTTCTACATAAGTAAATCAAAGACAGTCCATGGTAAAATCCACATCTGCTGTGAGTAAAGGACTGCAGGGGCTGTCTCAACAGTTATTAGCCCACAGAGTCCTGTCACTACAGATACAAAGTACCTGTCCAGAAAGACAGGTGGAGGCATTGAAGCAGAAATTGGGCCTCCTACAGGTAGCAAGAGACTGTTCTAACACATACAAATAGGGAGCGAGACACGATGCCCATTACAMGGTCTCTAGATAAGATAGAGAGCGAGAGGGGAGTGCGTCCAGGTCAGGAAGCCATTTTGTAGTGGCCCCCCAAGGACCGCAGGTCAGCGTGAGAACTGCCTCTTGTCCCCATTTCCTCTGTTGACATGCTTGAAGATTTTAGCTTTGTGAGCGGGCTTGCCCTTCTGGTAGCCGAAGCCGCCGCCTCCACCCCTCTTCGTCATCTTCAGTCCTCCTTTGCTGTGAACGTCTGGAGAGGAGTGCTGGGTTAAGGGAAACACTGTACTGCACTGAATTGACCAATTGATATGACTTTTATCGTTACGACCTGGGGGGGGGGGGTCAGAGGGATGGAATAAAGGATGTTTGACAACAGACATTGACAAACAAAGTATGCAACCCTTCAGAAACGACATTGGTGAAAATATGCCCAGGCACTTGGACGTAGAAAAGGATACTGAGGTCGACGTAGGGAGGCACATTAAAGCCGAAAGACTGTGCCACCATGGGGAGGTTGAGCGTGTTGACACTGTAGATCGCTTTGAGGGAATGAGAGTCGTACGCCCGCACGTAGGACTTGTAGGCCTCCTGGGCTGACTTGTGCAGGTAGTAGTTCTTCTCAATCAGCTTATTCAGCTGCAAAAAAACAAATTGAGAAAACAGATTAAGGCTTGTCAGATAATTGCATACACTCCACTGCGTATTTATTTGGACAGTGAAGCTAAAACTTWATATTTGGTTCTATACCACAGCATTTTGGAATAGAGATCAAATGTTTATGTGAGGCGACAGTATAGAATGGCAACTTTTATTCGAGGGCATTTTCAAATAGTGCTTTCAGAAAGTATTCATACCCCTGAACTTATTCAACATTGTTGTGTTACAGTGCGGGTTCAAAATGGATTCAATATAAAAACAATTGTCCCCATCTACACACAAACTTTGAAAACTCTGCACACCTGGATTGTAAAATACTTGCTTTTTTTTTTTATTCTTCAAGCTCTGTGAAGTTGATTGTTGATAATTGCTAGACAGCCATTTTCAAGTCTTGCCATAGATTTAAACTGATTTAAGTCAACTGTAAAAATTCTATGTAGTCTTTGTAAGCAATTCCAGTGTAGATTTTGCCTTGTGTTCAAGGTTATTGTCTGCTGAAATGTGAATTTGTCTCGCAGTSGCTGTTGGAAAGCAGACTGAACATGGTTTTCCTCTAGGATTTTGCTTGTGCTTATAGCTGCATTCCGTTTATTTTTATCCTCACAAACTCCCTAGTACTTGCCGATTACGAGCATACCCATAACATGACGCAGCCACRACCATGCTTGAAAATATGAAGAGTGGTACTCAGTGATGTGCGGGATTCACCCCAAACATAACACTTTGTATTCAGGACAAAACGTGAATTTCTTTGCCACAGATTTTTGCAGTACTGTTTAAGTGCCTTGTTGCAAACAGGATGCATGTTTTGTAATAWTTTTTTTRTGTACAGGCTTCCRTTTCACTCTGTAATTTAGGTTAGTATTGTGGAGTAACTACAATATTGTTGATCCACCATCAGTTCTCATATCACAACCACTAAAACTCTGTTTTAAAATCACTATTGGCCCTGAGCAGTTTCCTTCCTCTCTGGCAACAGAGCTAAAGACACCTGTATCTTTGTAGTGACTGGCTGTATTGATACACCATCCAAAGTGTAATTAATAACTTCACCATGCTCAAAGGGATATTAAGTGCCTGTGCATTTATTTTATTTTTTTACACTACCAATTGGTGCCCTTGGTTTCTCKCCCCCCTGGTTTTTGTGATTGATTCTGTGCTTGACAATAACAACTCGATTGAGGGACCTTACAGATAATTCTGTGTGTGGGGTGCAGAGATGGGTAGTCATTCAAAAATCATGTTAACCACTCTTATTGAACACGGAATGAGTCCATGCAACTTGCAACAAATGAGATGTGTTAAGCACATTTTTAGTCCTGGAATTATTTTGCTTGCTATACCAAAGGGGTTGAATACTTATTGACTCAAGACATTTCAGCGGTAAATGTATTAATAAAAAAAATGTTCTACAAACAAATTTCCACTGACATTATGGGGTATTGRGAGTAGATCTGTGATAAAATCTAAATCATTTAAAATTCAGGCTGTAACAAAATYTGGAAAAAGTAAAGGGGTGTGAATAATATCTGAAGGCACTGTATATGTTCAACTGTTTAGAAATGAAAGCACAATGTATCTACCGTAATTTCCGGACTATAAGCCGCTACTTTTCCCCACGCTTTGAACCTCGCGGCTTATACAATGACGCGGCTAATTTATGGATTTTTTCCCGCTTTCACAAATTCATGCCGCCAAAAAACTGTGTGACGTAAATCGAGCGCGCTCAAACTTCCCATCATTCTGATTACGGTAGTCATTTTGTCACCCTCATCATGGCAAAGACACGGAGAAATGCATATMATGCAGCTTTCAAGTTGAAGGCGATCGTTCTGGCTGTTGGAAAAGGAAATAGAGCTGCTGCACGGGAGCTTGGCCTTAATGAGTCGATGATAAGATGTTGGAAACAGCAGTGTGAGGAACTGACTCGGTGCAGAAAGACAACAAAAGCTTTCAGAGGGAAGAAAAGCAGATGGCCCGACCTAGAAAATGAGCTTGAAGACTGGCTCAACACAGAGAGCAGACGGCCGAGGTGTTTCAACTGTGCAGATCCGACTGAAAGCCAAAACAATCGCCACCGCAATGAAGTTTGAGGATTTTAGAGGTGGACCATCGTGGTGTCTAAGATTTATGAGACGTAAAGGCCTGTCCATCAGGGTACGGACGAGTCTGTGTCAGCAGCTCCCTCCCGACTACGAGGAAAAKGTTTCAAACTTCCGCAAATTCACTGATGCAAAGATAGCGGAGCATTCCATCGGCCCGCACGACATCATAAATATGGATGAGGTTCCTCTGACGTTTGACCTGCCTCTCACTCGGACTGTCAACAGGAAAGGCGAATCATCCATCACGCTGAAAACAACTGGGCATGAAAAAACGCACTTCACCTGTGTTCTGAGCTGCACGGCATCGGGAGAAAAGCTTCCACCGATGTTGATTTTCAAACGCATGACGATGCCAAAAGAAAAATTCCCGAGAGGAATTGTTGTGAAAGTCAACAAGAAAGGATGGATGACGGAAAGCCTAATGCATGAATGGCATACAGAGTGTTACGGCAAGCGACCGGGAGGATTCTTTCACAAGAACAAGGCATTGCTCGTGTTGGACAGCATGAGGGCCCACATAACAGATTCTGTGAAAGAAGCCATCAAGAGGACAAACTCAATTCCAGCTGTGATTCCTGGGGGCACAACAAAGTATTTGCAGCCACTCGACATCAGTGTAAATCGTGCATTTAAGGTGGCGCTCCGTGTTCAGTGGGAGGCTTGGATGACAAGTGGGGAGAAATCCTTCACTAAAACGGGCCGCATGCGAAGAGCAACTTATGGTCAAGTCTGCCAGTGGGTCCTGACAGCGTGGAGCATTGTCAAAAGATCCACTATCATCAACGGGTTTCGAAAGGCTGGACTGCTGCGTGTTGAAGAGGGCAGCATGAGCTCAGCGGGGAATTTGCCTCCGGATGAAAGTGACGAGAGCGACAATGAAAACGATCCAACATCGGATGAAGCAATTCTGAGGCTATTCAACTCCGACACCGAAGGAGATGACTTCAGTGGTTTCAGTGCACAGGAGGAGGAAGATAGTGACCAATGACTTTCTTGGTAGGCTACTGTTTACTGCTATTAAAAAAATAAAAAATAAATTGTTACAAGCCGTGTTTCGTTAAAGCCTATTTATTTTTGTTACAAGCCGTGTTTCATTTAAAGGCTGTGTAAAGTTCATTTGTTTCAATGTACCGGTAAGCACCTGCGGCTTATAGACATGTACTCCCGCCCCCCTCCCGCTCAGCCCAGTCAAAACTGTTCGCTGCTCTGGCACCCCAATGGTGGAACAAACTCCCCCACGACGCCAGGTCAGCGGAATCAATCACCACCTTCCGGAGACACCTGAAACCCCACCTCTTTAAGGAATACCTAGGATAGGATAAAGTAATCCTTCTAACCCCCCCCCCCCTTAGAGTTAGATGCACTATTGTAAAGTGGTTGTTCCACTGGACATCATAAGGTGAATGCACCAACTTGTAAGTCGCTCTGGATAAGAGCGTCTGCTAAATGACTTAAATGTAATGTAAATGTAATGTGCGGCTTATTAATGTACAAAATACATATTTTTCTTTTTTAATTCAGTGGGTGCGGCTTATATTCAGGTGCGCTTAATAGTCCAGAAATTACGGTAGTCCCCTCATTTGTGTATAAAAAATTATATTCTTTACTGTCGCCTCAAAACATTTTATCTCCAATCCAAAATGCTTGAGTATAGAGCCAAATTAAAAGTTTTAGCTTCCTTGTCCAAATAAATACGTTGGGGAGTGTATYTAACAGAAGTTAACTCTGTTAACAGATCAATGAATTWGCCGTTGCAGTCCACGTGACAYATGTAATGTCAATTAGCTCTGATTCACATGCAGAAATAAAATGTGGATGAATATCTCACCTGACCCTGGATATCAGAGATCTTTGCCCAAGAGAATTCAAACTCACTCAAAGGAACCTGAGGCGAGATGAAAACACAATCTAAAATTTCAGTTTATAACATATCACTGCTGAAAGAATTAATCTTTTGCATGTTTTTCTTGGTTTTGCTGGGTTGAGGTAAGGTCAGAGATGGTTGGGTTAGGGTCCTACCTTGGCTTGTTTGAGGAAGCGCAGGAAGCCCAGCTCCTCTGGCCTGAGGATTAGGAGGGCGTGGCCTATGCCGTTGATCCCGCGAGCCGTTCTGCCCACCCTGTGGATGTATTCCTAGGAAAAGAGGGAAGAAATAAGGAAGAGGGAAAACAACGTGAATGCTTCGGCTAGAGATGCCTATAGGCTAGGCGTTATTTCTGGCTGCATGAAACAGTGTCTCGAACGTCACTAGGTACCTTGGGGTCATCTGGGGGGTCATATTGGACAATCCAGTCCACCTCAGGGATGTCCAGGCCTCTGGCCGCCACGTCTGTACACAGCAGGATGCCTGAGTCGGCGTTACAGAACTGGAAGAAGGTGGTGGTACGCTTGGTCTGCTTTTGCTTCCCCTGAGAGATCAAAGCAAAAGGAGATTAGACGTCAGCCACAGACAGCATTGACCACAGAGGATGCATGCTTCGGTTCGGTTGGCGAACTGAACGTGCATGCTAGCATACTCCCTTAAAAAGACCATCGCAATGCTAGCCGTGCCACTAGAGATTCTGGGTTCGAGTCCAGGCTTTGTCGCAGCCGGCCGCGACCGGGAGACCCATGGGACAATTGACCTAGTATCGTTAGGGGAGGGTTTGGCTGGCAGGGATGCCTTGCGCCATCACGCACTAGCGACTCCTGCGGCAGGCCGGGCGCACGCATGCTGACACAGTCACCAAGTGTACGGCGTTTCCTCCGACACATTTGTGCGGCTGGCTTCCAGGTTAAGTGGGCATTGCGTCAAGAAGCAGTGCAGCTTGGCTAGGTTGTGTTTCGGAAAATACATGGCTATCGACCTTTGCCTCTCCCGAGTCCGTACGGGAGTTGCAGCGATGAGACAAGACTAACTACCAATTGAATACCACGAAATCGGGGAGGAAAAAGGGTAAAAAAATAAAAGACCATCGCTTGAAAAATTAGATAAAGCAAAAATAGTAATGTTTGTCCATGAGACACCGTAGCCAAAACAGTCCGAATTAATCTAACTCAAGAAATCTGTCATCGATTGACATTTTTGCCAAGCATATTACAGCATATTACAGTACATGTTAATGTTTAATGCCACAGCACAATATTGTCATCGATTGACATTTTTGCCAAGCATATTACAGCATATTACAGTACATGTTAATGTTTAATGCCACAGCACAATATTTGGTCATATAATATTATAGCACATATCATTGTGCTAGAATGGTTTAAGGCCTTTAGACCCAATTGTGGAAATACCAGTCATCTCTGCAGCAGACAAATGAGAGAGAATGCCTTGTGGAGTCAGACTGGGGTTCACTGTAGCAAAGCTCAAATTGAGTCAGATAATAGCCCGAAAACTGCTGACAGAGTGTAGCCTGCAATATGTTGCTAGTCTTGGAACTAGCTTGCTGTTACTCAAGACACAGATTAATTACATTTTAGTTTGGTCGTAATTATCACCTGTGGTGTATATGGCTTGAGTGTCTTTTAGACTCAAAGGGCTCAGAATAACTTCCTGAGACAAGTGAATAAAGTGAGTTGGGTCATGTTCAGCAGGCACTAAACCGTCAGAAACGGGAAGGTACTATCTAAACTTGTCCTATAGAACACACATTTTTGGTTTCTTTTGCAAAACGCTTTGCTATGGTGTGCCCTAATGTTTACAACCCCGAGGGGTATACTACAAAGCAGGATTAAGGAGTTAGCCAGGTAACTTACCTAAATGTTATAAAATACATGTATATATATATTTTTTTAAAATATAAAGATAAGCATGAAATGAGCATGGTCTAATTGACTCAAGAACCCAACACACATAATAGTTGAGCTTTCTTAATGACAGAGGTGACAACTCACGTGGATGGCCATGACAGGCAGGTCAATGTAGTTGAGCAGCTCGTAGTGGAACTTGACCGACATGCAGGATGAGAAGAACACCATCAGCTTCTTGTTGCGGTTCTTCTTCAGGAAGGTGAAGAGCAGCATGAAGCGCTTCTCTGAGGGACACACCACATAGCCCTGAAAACCAAGACAACGTTTACATATCAGACCACGCATCCCTGAAGCACCAGAGACAACCGGAGAACCACATCCCTGTCTGATTCTAACTGATGTGAGGTTTACCTATAACCTTGCCGTGGATGAGACACGGTAAGGTCTCAAACGACCCAATACTCTAACCAAAAACATTAAAGCTTTGCTACTTTCAGATACTTTGAGTCTTGGGACAAGTGACGACTATCCGCTTAACTTAACTAGCTACAACAAGCGGACCCCCTGGCACGTCATGCACGAGTATCGTCACTCTGCAGCAGTGAGTCGTTTTGTTTACCTGCTCCAGGCCGTCCACGGTTGCATTGTCCTTGTTGTCGTCCACACCCACGTAGAGGGGCTCCTTCTTCAGGGAGATACGGGCCAGGTCCTCCACCTTACGGGTCTGGGTGGCCGAGAACAGCATGGTCTGCCTCCGCTCTGAGGAACAATGCACGTTGAACATGTTAAACACTGGGAGATACACAGAGACAAATAGCATCAAACTCCATGGTACAGTATGTGCAAAGACGTTTAAAGCCATGAGGTGGGTACATACTTGGCAGGAGTTTGATGATCTGCTTCAGCTCCTCCTCGAAGCCGACCTCCAGGATACGGTCAGCTTCGTCAATAATCAGACACTGGAGGTTCTTATACATGAAGCCGGCAGTATTCTACAGAGAGCAAGGGGGTGGAGAGAAAACAATGAAAAAAGTCCAGGACTGAACGTGTGCAAAAATCTAGGTCCGACCCCATTTCGTCGAGTGGTCCATTATTTGGTCGACAGATTTGTTTTGTCGAGTGGTCGCAAATTAATTGTATTTATTTTATGGCAGACACACTTGTCTGATTCACACCTCTCTCAGCGGACTGATCCATTGTGGAGGCTGCAGGGATGGCACAGTCTAGCACAGGCATCGCAAGCAATTTGATAACATTTTGGAAATAAGTGAAATTGCATTGGTTTCAAAATTGCATTGGTTTTCCATAAATGGCTACTGCTTTGGACCTGACACCGTTTGAGAGTATTCCTTTGGTCTACAGTATGTGAAGATGTGTCTTTGGTATATTAAAAAAATGTTGAGTCAAGGAGGGGCTGTGAGGCTAAGATGCACAAGGCGTGTCTCTCCCCAGAATGTGCTCTCCTGACAGTTTTTGCACATTCATTGTTTCATAACTTCATTGAATGAATTGTTTGAGTGTTAGTGTCTATCAATTCCCCATTACTTATATATCACCAGTCGTACATTTACTGTTAATCCCCATCATTTTGAATCTACAATGTTTGTTGGTTATGGTAACTACTGTTAATGCATTCAATATACTATTACAGTCGTTTACCGTTCTCATTGTCGGAGTGGACACGTTATTTGCTCAAAACTTGTTTAATTTCGGAGTCTTGTCAATTTATTAAATCGTCTTTTGTTTGGAGCGCTCCTGTCAATGTTGAGTAAGAACGCACKACTGACTACGCGTCGGAGTAGGCGACCTGGCCTGTGAGCAAACYTAGAAATGTGCCCATTTGGGGACGTCTGATAGTATTTCTGATTGTCGTCACTCACCACCAAAGTGGAGCTTCTCAAAAAGCAAGTTAGCAAAGTCTGTTTTTACTTGCATTGAATGACAATTAGGGCTGCCCGACAATTTGTGTGTGTGTTGTGGACCGAGTGTGATTTGTTCTTTCGACCAATCGATTGGTCAACATTTTAAAATGTGTATTTTTCCATATATAGACACACCCTATGTTTGAATAAAATAAACGATATGTAGGCGACTGAACTTGACTGAAAACTTTTAATCGCAGTGCTTAAAGTAAGAAATCATTGAAGAGGGAGCAGAGATCAATACAGCCTAATCAGAAAGGAAAAAAATAAAAATAAATAACTGTTCCGGACCATCCTCCTCCCGCTGCTGGCCTTCGCAGATTCTGCCATTACGCTCCTGAAGTTTCCGTCAACCTTTTCCAATTGGAGTGCAAGTTATCGTACCATTKCTACTAATCTGCGTGCCAGTTACGATTTTCATGGAACAGTTTGATTTATAATAAAGCCTTCATATCTCAAAATCAATGTCACGTGGTTCATCAAAATTCCATCTTAAAGTAACTTATATTGCTATTGCCAACTCTATGCGCTGCATGAGGCAAATGGTCACACCAGATACTGACTGGTTTGCTGATCCACGCCCTACCTTTTTTTTTGGGGGGGGGGGGATCTGATCAACAGATGCATATCTGTATTCCCAGTCATGCGAAATCCATAGATTATGGCCCAATTTATTTATTTAAATTGATCGATTTCCTTATATGAACTGACACAGTAAAACCTTGAAAGGGTTGCGTTTATATCTTTTCCCCCCAGTGTACAATCTGATCCTTAGTCAACATTGCGGTGCTCAGAGGTTACCTGGTCCCAACTTTGATATATATGAATACAGTTACTGTTCTTATCACCATGGTTACCTGGAGGTGGTCAAGCAGTCTGCCGGGCGTGGCCACCAGGATGTTGACGCCATTGGCCAGCCTCTGGGCCTCGGCCGTACGGTTGCTGCCGCCCATGATCAGGCCGAAGGTGTGCACGTGGTGGGTCATCAGCTCCTTCATCACGCCGTACGTCTGCATGGCCAACTCGCGCGTTGGGGACAAGATTACCACGCCTGTACCTTAGGATAGTGGGGAGCAGGGCTGCGTCTCAGGCACATTTCAGTTCAGTTCCAAGGCCCTTTCTTTAGAGTCTAGACCCTACACCATTGATGTTAACAGAGCTAGTAAGACTGGATGGGTGAAAGGTAATGAGGGAAATTGTGCCTAGTCTACTGGAGAGTTGAGTCAAAAACATTGCCATATTTCTTACTCCTACCCAGTCCTTTCATATCTGAACACCTAAAAAAGGTGTCTACACACTCCACGGAGACAATAGATACAGCGCAGTGCTGAAATTTTGTTTTTAGTCACAAAAGGGGCGGCTCCTTGCAATATGCGTCGCCATTCAACATACTTTTGTGCTACCTGAAAATTAAAAAGTGCCTTATTCCTTGCGGAGCCGTCGCTCGGTTCCTTGATCTGATCAACAGGCTACGCATGAAAGTAGCATTGATAACCAAATAAAACCCCAGCAACTGTTCAAACAATAAACCAAACATTGTTGCCTTATTAGAATCCACCCCAAAAGGTATTTTGTTGTGAAGTAATAACTACTACTACACGGTAAAAACAGCTGGTAGCCAAGTGCCTTCTCTATTTTTAGCTGATATGGAAGCAAATACATTGAAGATGCATATTAAATTGGGATAATGTTTTAAGTTACACAGGCGAGTAGGCGAAAAAAATATCRGCCAGGACTAATTATTTCACATGGGTGACATGTGGGATGCTAAGTAACCTACACCTTACTGGCAGGCACAAAACATGGTCATGGAAATCAAACATTAACTTTCATTACATGTAGGCCTAGCTATTATTTAAATATGCACTTAGTTCTTTTTGATTTAGCTTACAGCAGTGATGATGTTTTCAACAGAAAAATCTCTGCCATCACCCCCTTGTGAACTTTGCTATTTGGGAGAAACGCATGGACCGGCGAGGTATCATGTTACCAAAATGTGTCCACTGCTCCAAAAATCCATAGATATATGCACGTGAAGCTTGTAGCATTATGATGCAGAATGTTTATAACATTGAACCAATATAGACGGTTGAAGCAATCTACTAATCTTACCATTTCTGGGCATGAACTTAAGTTTGTAGATGAGCTCYATGGAGGGGATGAGGAAGGCCAGAGTTTTACCACTGCCAGTCTTAGCAGCAGCCAGGATATCTCTAGAAGAGTCAAAATATATATAAAAGGGAGTCATSTATCAAGTCAAAACAATATTAGCCTACTCAGTCCTTTATCAGTCCTGTAGGGCTGATTCTAGGATGCAAGTCACCAACTTTTGGTGGTCCTGCATGGATTTTTACAGAGCTCTGCTTTAGACATGCAGTGATACATGAACAGGTGGTGATTCCGCCTAACATGAAACTTGGGAGATAAACTGTAGGCGTACCTTCCCTCCAGTAGGGGCTGTATGCTTTTGTGTTGGATCTCAGTCATGTGCTCAAAGCCCATCTCCTTCACACCCTTCAGAGTGTTCTCACTCACCAGAGGCGCCAGAGAGGCAAACAGCGTGTCCTCAAACGCACCTGAAACACAGAAACCACAGTTAACAGTTCCCACCTCTGTGGGTTTTGGCATGGAAGGGCTCTAGTCTAGCACTAACCCATAGGGATGGGCACGGTTATTCTAATATCCAAACTGACATTTGTATTCGAATAGGCCTACTTGCGAGAGTAGGTCGATTCATAAAATAAAAATCACAGACCTAGCTTAACAATGAGAAGGCTTTGTCTCAATTAAATAAAATGATCGATGTGACARTGCTACACACAATGACATTTGAAATGCTCAATAAAAAGCGCCCAATAAAAAGACATAGGCTTCCGTATAGCCTACACAAGTTCCATGCGTTGCGTGTAGCTTGTTGGCAATACAGTCAGAGGCACCACGTGAAGTGGGAGATCACTAATCAATGACAAATGGAAGCAAAATTACATAATTAAGTTAGATAAATGAGAAGGCGTAGGCGACAATGAACAACTGACAGGTAGGCTGTGGTTTATTCTGAATGGAATGTTGTAGACAAGGAACGGGGAGCGCAGTCAAATAGCCTAAACTATTCTAGTTGGCTAGCTTCTTTACATAGTTTTGATGCAGTAGAGACAGGCACTGCCAGATGGGATGATAGATAACCTATGCCATTTACAAACCTTTTCACCCCTCTCCCTCTGGTGTCTCACACCGCTGGCCCCTGCCCAACTTGCTTAAAGTTACAAAAAAAACTAACCTTTATTCTAAATAGTGAAATGATTTTAAATGCCCATCCCTACTAACACAGAACACGGCAAGTAGACTGACTGGGGATTACCTACAGTAAAGGACCATGGTTACCAGGAAGATAAAACACAGACTATTATACATATTTGTATGCTGGCAGAGGCTCAATTGTAAATAGTTCCTGGCCCATATCTAAGACTGAGAAATGATTGCTACACAACATGCACAACTGACAAGGCTAACATTTGGTTGTGTAAAGGCCTCTGATTGACCAATGTCTATGTCATTGAACATGGAATACCTGTCAAGCCAGATGGGAGCTCTGGTTCATCTTCCTCCTCATTTTCCTCAAGCTTCTCTCCTTCCCCATCCTCACTTCCCTCTTCATCATCCTCCCCCTCATCTCCCTGTTCAAGAGGCTGTGTGGGTTTTTCTGTGGTCTGATCAGCATCCTCCTCCTTCTTCGCTTTTTTCACACCTACATTAGGAACATTAAATATTCTTTGACATGGACAAGATTCACTAACTTGGGAAACGGACACTTTAAGCCATTTACCCCTTGAATGGTTCAACAACCATTCTAATAAACGACTGAGTGGTACACAACATTACCTGGCTGTTCAGTGGTGTTGAGCTTTCTTTTATTTTTCTTCTTGACAAAATGTTCTGTGTCCACCTTCGCCGACACATTCTTCTCTTTTTGCTGCTTATTCGTGGGTTTGGCATTCTGTGGCTTTGATATTGCTGTGGCCACCTGACTCCTTTCATCACAACACTCATCTGGAAGTCCGTTTGCGTCGTCTGTGAATAACGTAAGTCACACAGAATAATATATATATTTTTTTAATCACATCAACTAGGCTATCATTCAACGAACTAGCTACGTGGCAGCTAACTGACTAACTGGCAACTTCATTCAAATATGGCAGATATCAATAACGGGAAGAGAATTCAACGTCTCAAAACCAACAATGTACAACAATGTTTCGCTTGTGTCTAAGATTAGAAACACATTAAAACAATTAAAAGCAGTACTGTAGTAACTAGCTATAAAAACACCACAAGTTAACTGAAAGGAGATCATGTTCATTAACTCGTTACAATCGTTGGTTTAGCTACGTGTATTAACTAAAATACTGTCTTTTAAAGCGTGATTTCCGATATAGACAACTCTGCAGAGACATACTAGCTAGTTAAGGTAGCTAACATAGGCAAAGGCTACTTGGCCTTGCTTCGAGGTGGGCTAGCGCGATAAAGTGWCAATACAACTTGTCGACAATGATTTCAGTACTGGAAAAACAGTTACCATTATCTTCCTCCTTTTTCCGTTTCTGAAGTAGRTTTCGCTCTTTGTTCTTTTCGCTTCTTTTCTGGATTTTCTGCCGAAGAAGCCTCATCTGAAGATCTGCCATGATTGCAGCTGAGCACGCACACACGTGGAACTCTTCTTCTTCGGTGGCGTTTATCGGTGATTGGCATCCAACGTTATGGTGCATTACCGCCCCCTACTGTACTGGAGTCTGGGCCAGGGATAAACTCAATTTTACCTGGCAGCCCCGTTGCTCTTAATTAAAAAAGAGAACGAAAGTTACCCCTTGACTTATTCCAAAAAAATGTGTGCTACAGCCTGAATTCAAAATCGAATTAATATGTTTTTCTCAGCCATCAATGCACAATACCCCATAATGACAGTGAAAATGTTTTTAGAAATGTTTGCAAATTTATTGAAAATGAAATACAGAAACATCTCATTTACATAAGTAATCACACAATATTTTGTAGAAGCACCTGGGTAAGCCTCTAAGAGCTTTCAATACCAGGATTGTGCAATATTTTCCCATTCATATTTTAACAATTCTTKAAGGTCTGTCAAAATTGATTGTTGATWATTGCTAGACAACCATTTTCAGGTCTTGCCCACCACCAACAGGTGCCCTTCTTTGCAAGGCAATGTAAAACCTCCCTGGTCTTTGTGGTTGAATCTGTGTTTGAAATTCACTGCTCAACTGAGGGACCTTACAGATAACTATATGTGTGGGTTACAGAGATGAGGTAGTCATTCAAAAATCATGTTAAACACTATTATTGAACACGGAGTGAGTCCATGAAACTTATGTGACCTGTTAAGCAAATTGTTACTCCTGAACTTAAGGGGTTTAATACTTACTGACTCAAGACATTTCAGCTTTTCATTTTTTATTAATTCCTAAAAAATTAGACAAACATAATTCCACTTTGACATTATGGGGTACTGTGTGTAGGTCAGTGACAAAAAAATCTGAATTTAATACAAAATCAAAATCTATCTTTCAGCGAAAGGAGGTTACAATAACAATGTCGAAGGTGAAGTATCACCGCATTGAAAACTGCAAAGGACTACACCGAAATCCCAGAACTTCTGGAGAGCAGTGTTTACAAGACTGGGTTCTCAAATCGGACTACCAAAGAGATTGATCCTGACATCAGATGTCCCAAGCCTTCCTGAAGTGACACCACCAACAACGGCTGAGCAGCTACAACTTCGAGGAGATGTCGCCACGCAACACAGTGTGCAGTAAGCACACCTTTGAGCTGGGAAGGACCTGAGCTTTCCTTGTTGTCAGACTTGGTCATTCCCGGGAAGTGAGAAAACCTACAGAGTACTCAGAATTATTGATGAAAGAGGTGGCCTACAGCCAAGCATATAAATCATAGAAATAAGGGAAGTTTGTGTGGGCAACAATACTTGTGAATTTTTTWAATCATTATTGTACTTTTGGAATGGTTTTTAAATGATTTACTAAACTGTTCTCCCGTCAGACAAAATGAAATGGATCTATTTATATAATGAATAAATTCGGAGGGCAGAAATGATTAAATATTAAAGCATTAGACCTCTCACTAAAGGCTTCAGTCATACAAAAGTTATACTGAAATCCAAACTGGTTCTCTAGCAAATTAGTAAGAATGTCTCACCCTGTGTTCAAGAAAGGTCTTTTTCCCCTTTATTCAGATTACAACCTCTCACTTTCAGTTATTTGAAAAGGAAATAATCTCCCAAATATCGCTATTTTTAAAACAAGCCATAGAAAGTTGGTTGCAATTTCAGTTTAATCCACCAAAAAAGACAGAACAAATAATACAACAAATATTGTGGTTAAACTCAAATATACTAATTGATAAATAAAACATTATTTTATTTATTTTTTAACAAAGGTATAATCTTCGTAAATGATATCATAAATACGACTGGTGGAGTTATGTCACACATGTAGTTAACAAAAATAAATGGGAATGTCTGCTCTACTCAAAATTACAACCAACCAATTACGGCWTTACCACAAAAATGGAAGAGGAAAATGGAAGGGGGAGTAAGTAAGGAGCTTGTCTGTCGGGCCTGAATTAAAGACCATAACTGGTTAAAGAAAATTCTGATAAATAAAAAAATAAAAAGTATAGCAGTTTCATTTAAGGACCAAAAAATGTACAGCCGTGCCATATAGATTGTAAAATAGTTGGGAAGAGATTTTTGAAGTACCGATTCCATGGCACATGGTTAATGAACTGATATGCAAAACCGGTGTCCGGTGTTGTGCCGAAAATCTCCCCCCTGCCAGAATCTCCCCCTTCGCGTGAACGCGCACATACTCAATTCTTAATTGCTGCGACTTGCTTGCTAGTTGAGATTTACATACACTCAATTAGTATTTGGTAGCATTGCCTTTAAAATGTTTAATTTGGGTCAAACGTTTTGGCTAGTCTTCCACAAGCTTCCCACAATAAGTTGGGTGAATTTTGGCCCATTCCTTCTGACAGAGCTGGTGTAACCGAGTCTGGTTTTTAGGCATCCTTGCTCGCACACACTGTTTCAGTACTGCCCACAAATGTTCTATAGGATTGAGGTCAGGGCTTTGTGATGGCCACTCCAATACCTTGAACCATTTTGCCACACCTTTGGAAGTATGCTTGGGGTCATTGTCCATTTGGAAGACGCATTTGAGACCAAGTTTTAACTTCCTGACTGATGTCTTGATGTCTCAATATATCCACATCATTTCCCCTCCTCATGATGCCATCTATTTTGTGAAGTGCACAAGTCCCTCCTGCAGCAAAGCAACCCCACAACATGATGCTGCCACCCTTGTTCTTCACGGTTGGGATGGTGTTCTTCGGGTTGCAAGCCTCCCCCTTTTTCCTCCAAACAGTTGAAAACCGTAGTCTGGCTTTTTTTATGGTGGATTTGGAGCAGTGGCTTCTTCCTTGCTGAGCGGACTTTCAGGTTATGCCAATATAGGACTCGTTTTACTGTGGATATAGATACTTTTGTACCTGTTTCCTCCAGCATCTTCACAAGGTCCTTTGGAAGGTCCTTCAGGCGTTTGGAAATTGCTCCCAAGGATGAACCAGACTTGTGGAGGTCTACAAATGTTTTGCTGAGGTCTTGACTTATTTATTTTGATTTTCCCATGATGTCAAGCAAAGAGGCACCGAGTTTGAAGGTAGGCCTTGAAATACATCCACAGGTACACCTCCAATTGACTCAAATGATGTCAATTAGCCTATCAGAAGCTTCTAAAGCCATGACATCATTTTCTGGAATTTTCCAAGCTGTTTAAAGGCACAGTCAACTTAGTGTATGTAAACTTCTGACACACTGGAATTGTGATACCGTGGAATTTATAAGTGAAATAATGCTGTTAGTAAACAATTGTTGGGAAATTACTTGTGTCATGCACAAAGTAGATGTCCTAACCGACTTGCCAAAACTAGTTTGTTAACAAGAAATTTGTGGAGTGATTGAAAAACGAGTTTTAATGACTCCAACCTAAGTGTATGTAATCTTCCGACTTCAACTGTATGTATGTATGTATGTATGTATGTATGTATGTATGTATGTATGTATGTATGTATGTATGTATGTATGTATGTATTTTAACAAAGGTATAATCTTCGTAAATGATATCATAAATACGACTGGTGGAGATATGTCATACATGCAGCTAACTAAAACATATGGAAATGTCTGCTCTACCCAAAATTACAACCAATTGRGGCATTACCACAAAAAATATATATGGGGGATGGAAGTAATGCAGACAATTACATTGATGGAAGCTACAATCTATATTCAATATTAAAGCTGATCTACCCCCTAAAAAAATGATTAAAATCTTCTTCCTAGATAACAATGCTCCTGACGGTTTACACTTCAAATTAGCAGACCAACAGGTGGGTAGAGATACCAGAAAGACGGATGGACTACCCTGGTGTAATTACAGTACAAAACAAGTCCCTCCGATTACACAGATCAYGTCAAATAGATTTATTAGGGAGATAAACAAGAATACAAGGTAGTCTCTGTAACCTACCTCAAAATAACAAAAGCACAGTGTAAGGGAAACATTCTGATTAAGTACCGAACTAATATCATCCAGACCAAGGAAAAATGAACAGAAAATGAAACAAAGTTATCACCAAATTGAGTATTTTTCTTAATTGGGATCCAAATTAAAAATAAAGTACAGTGTAGTCGTGGAAAGTGTTTAACTGTTATGTAAACATACTTGGCGACTTACAGTAGTGAGTGCATACATTTTCATATTATTGTTTTTTGTACTGGGGAATGCTGGCATTGCAAGCGCCATGCCCTACCAACTGAGCCACTGAGTGTGTTGTAAAGTTCAGGAATCTCGCTGCAATTCATGCAGGTGCACCAGCAAGTTTATCCAGAGACCCTGGGATAGCTCTTTGGTACTCCATGATGTAAAAAATAACTCCAGTAGATGGGAAGCGGCCAGCTCCAGCACCTCTCTGTCACATGGAATGATGCTGGAGAGACGAAGCAGGTACGGGGAGTAAAACATTTAATAAATAGCGGACATGGAATGAGACAGGAACAGCGTCAGCAAACAGGTAACACAAACAAAAGACACTCAAGGCAGAAGCGGGGAACAGAGCTGAGGAACTGACAAATATAGGGGAGGCAATAACAGGTGAAGAGTGAGTCCAGGTGAGTCCAATATCGCTGATGCGCATGACGAGGGAAGGCAGGTGTGCTTAATGGATGATAGGAGTGTGTGATGCAGGGCAGCCTGGCGCCCTCAAACTCCAGCGCCCTCAACTAATGTACAAAAGCTATCATCATATTGCTATCTTGTACCAAGCAGGGAAATTCACAAAATATATTATCAACCACGTAGCTAGCTAGCTAATTTGACATTGCTAGTGTTAGCTACCTTTCTGGCTGACAACGTGAATATTATATGTAAACTCAGCAAAAAAAGAAACGTCCTCTCACTGTCAACTGCGTTTATTTTATGTGTAAATATTTGTATGAACATAACAAGATTCAACAACTGAGACATAAACTGAACAAGTTCCACAGACATGTGACTAACAGAAATTGAATAATATGTCCCTGAACAAAGGGGAGGTCAAAATCAAAAGTAACAGTCAGTATCTGGTGTGGCCACTACCTGCATTAACTACTGCAGTGTATCTCCTCCTCGTGGACTGCACCAGATTTGCCAGTTCTTGCTGTGAGATGTTAGCCCACTCTTCCACCAAAGCACCTGCAAGTTCCCGGACATTTCTGGGGGGAATGGCCCTAGCCCTCACCCTCCAATCCAACAGGTCCCAGACGTGGGCATTTTTCTGGGCATTTTTCTTTCGGTGTTTTTCAGTCAGTAGAGAGGCCTCTTTAGTGTCCTAAGTTTTCATAACTGTGACCTTAATTGCCTACTGTCTGTAAGCTGTTAGTGTCTTAACGACCGTTCCACAGGTGCATGTTCATTAATTGTTTATGGTTCATTGAACAAGCATGGGAAACAGTGTTTAAACCCTTTACAATGAAGATCTGTGAAGTMATTTGGATTTTTACGAATTATCTTTGAAAGACAGGGTCCTGAAAAAGGGCCGATTCATTTTTTGCTGAGTTTTGATATTTTTTTGTATATGTATATGCAGTGTTACTTTAATCAGTTGTAAAATATGATATAAAACACAGGGAAAAAAATAATTTTGACTGCACTTGGCCTTTAAACATAATCTGTGATGTATGTTTAGTGTTTAACCATTGATATGTTCGACTCCATTGTTTTTCAAACCTCTCCTTGGGGACCCCCAGATGTTTCACAATGTTGTTGTGGTCCCCGAGGAGACTTTTGAAAAAGGCTGTTCTACTTCAGCTAATGCTGAAATGTTTATCGTCTACCAACGGTATGTCCATCTTTTTTGAAAAATTCCACTGTTCAAAATATACATAATGTATAAAGTACTGTATAAATAGTCCTCAATTTAGATTAGACCCTGCAAAAAATACTTTACTAATGATTAGTAAATGGTTTATGCGGATATATATTAAACATTTTCTGAATCATTATTACATACTTTAAAAGTGGTTATACATTTGTGAATAACTATCTTACTAACATTTACACATGTGGGAATAATGATTAATACATTATGAATAAACTATTTACTAATGCATTATAATGCTTTATTACYAGGTGATATTTTTATTTGTGTTACCATAACTTTTAGTTTTTCAGAAAGATAAGCTTAAAATGGGCATGGTTTAATTCACTCAACAACCAAAAACATCAACAGTTATTTCTGGTTGTTTATTGAAGTTAGCTGAATGTTTTTGCGATTTTTTTTCTCTGGTTTGAGGGGGTCTTGTGTGAAGCCTGGTCTTGGGGAACATCAGGAGGAGGCCAGAGTCAGAGGAGCGTAGGGAGCAGCCAGGTCAGCCAGGTCAGTGGTAGCTGTGGGAGGTAGGAGGGGGGCAGAGTCATGTAGGGTCTTGAAAGTGTGAAGTTGAACTTTGAAGTTTATCCTCTCCTTCATTGGGAGCCAATGAATGTCCTGGAGGATTTAATTACAGTACACTACTGGGAAATATCCGTTTTTTGTTTTCATACAATGAAATGTTCTTAGTTACTATTTATTAACAGCTTTAGTAATATTACCACTACATTGCAAACATTTTGTACAAGCCCAATGCCTATCTACTTCAGTTCAACAAACACATGGGGGCAGCAAACCTTTATTGTCGGGGAGCTGGCCAGTGAAATGCATTCTCCTTACCATTGAACCTCATATTGAAAGGATCACTGATTTGGCAATGATTTGGGAGGGAGAATTCACATTTTCCACCATTCTACTTTGCACCTATCCAATTACATGTTATCTTGTGGAAGAAAGGAAGGAATAATACAAGAAAAATACAATGACAATGGAATAATTCTCAATTATTTGAACAAATACCTGCTATTACAAAATACTGGAGGCTGTAAACAGATGTGCTAAGCAATTTCTGAGGCAAGATTTCTGATCTTAATGTGTTACTTTATTTATAAATGTCCCTGTTCGTGATAATACTCAGAAAATTATTTAGGGGTAAATTAAGCAATAAGGCACGGGGGGTGTGGTATATGGCCAATATATCACGGCTAAGGGCTGTTCTTAGGCACGAGGTTCCTTATTGCTTAATTATACCCCAAATGTTTATAATACTATACACATACATAAATAATGTACTGTACAGTGTCTTCAGAAAGTATTCATTCCCATTGACGTATTACACATTTTGTTGTGTTACAGCCTAAATTCAATATTGATTAAATAGATTATTTTCTCACACCCGTCTACACAAAATACCCCATGAAGACAAAGTGAAAACAGGTTTTTAGAAGATTTAGCTAATTTATTAAAAATGAAATACAGAAATGCCTAATTTACATAAGTATTCACACAGCGATTACAGCTGTGAGTCTTTCTGGGTAAGACGAAGAGCTTACCACACCTGGATTGTACAATATTATTCTTTAAAAAATTCTTCAAGCTCTGTCAAGTCGGTTGATGAGCATTGCTAAACAGTCATTTTCAAGTCTTGCCACAGATTTTCTAGACGATTTAAGTCAAAACTGTAACCAAGCCAACATTCAATGTTTTCTTAGTAAGCAACTCCAGTGTTTATTTGGCCTTGTGTTTTAGGTTATTGTCCTGCTGAAAGGGGGAATTTTCTCCCAGTGTCTGGTGGAAAGCAGACTGAACCAAGTGTTCCTCTAGGTTTTTGCCTGTGCTAAGCTCAATTTATTTTATTTTTATCTTAAAAAACTCCATAGTCCTTGCCAATGACAAGCAAGCTCATAACATGATGCAGCCACCAACCATGCTTGAAAATATGCTTGAAAATATGAAGAATGGTACTACTGATGTGTTGTGTAGGATTTGGCCCAAACATAACACTTTGTATTCAGGATATAAAGTTAACTTCTTTGCCACATTTTTATTTGATGTTTTATTTTATTGTCTTACCGCAAATAGGATACATGTTTTGGAATATTTGTATTCTGTATAGGCTTTCTTCTTTTCACTACTTCATCCATTGTTGATCCATCCTCAGTTTTTTCCTATCACAGCCATTAAACTCTGTAACTGTTTTAAAGTCACCATTGATCTCATGGTGAAATCCCTTAGCAGTTTCCTTCCTCTCCGGCAACTGTGTTAGGAAGGACGCCTGTATATTTGTAGTGACTGGGTGTATTTATACACTATCCAAAGTTTAATGAATAACTATGTTCAAAGGGATATTCCTTGTCTGCTTTTTTTACCCATCTACCAATAGGTGCCCTTCTTTGCAAGGCATTGGAAAGCCTCCCTGGTCTTTTGTGGTTGAATCTGTGTTTGAAATTCACTGCTCGCCTAAGGGATCTTACATACAATTGTATTTGTGGAGAACAGAGATGAGGTAGTCATTCAAAAATCATGTTAATCTTAAACACTCTTATTGCACACAGTGAGTACATGCAAATTATTATGTGACTTGTTAAGCAATTTTTTTAGTTAGCCATGACATAACAAAGGGTTTGAATACTTGACTGAAGACATTTAATCTTTTCATTGTTTATTCATTAATTTGTAAATCCATAACTCTACTTTGACATTATGGGGTATTGTGTCTAGGCCAGTGACACTAAATCAAAATGTAAATTTCAGGCTGTAATGCAAAAAAATGTGGAAAAATTCAAGGGGTGTGAATACTGTACACAACACAATGAAAACAAATATATCTGTTTGGATTCTTCTGAGAAATGCTCCATTCTCAGATAAAATAGACAAATAGAGTGTTGCGTTTACGCACTGAAGGTAGGTGAGGAGTCAAACGCAGGAGAGCAGAGATGTCAGTGTAGCGTATATTTTAATAAGGGCAAGTCCAAAAACACAATACCCCAAAACAACTCCCAAGACAATGGGAACTAACAGTACTCCCGTAAGGCGCAAAAACACAACGCACCTTTCTATAATAACCATAAGCGAAATACACTGAGGAAAGCCTCCACAAGCAACAWGAAAAATAATCCCGCACKAACCTAAGCGGGGAAACAGGGGTAAATATACACACAGAAATGGAAGCAAATTAAAACCAGGTGTGAATGAACCAAAGACAAAACAAACGGAAAAGGAAACATGGATCGGTGATGGCTAGTAGGCCGGCGACGCCGACCGCCGAGCACCGCCCGAACAGGGAGAGGAACAACCTTCGGTGGAAGTCGTGAAATAGAGTCCATCACTTTATGACTACAGTACAGTAATACCAGCTGAATTGCAGCGGAGGAAGATAAATAAAGAAATAAAACCTCTATGGTAAATAAGAAATGAGAGGTATCTCTAATGTACTTGCAGTTTTTTTTTCAATCGCTTTGGCGCAATTTTCACAAGTATGTGGTACATTTTCACAACTCAAAACAAATCACCAAAAAGGCAGTTTTTTCAAAACTCTGAGGACATTTGCAATGGACTAAGTACAACACACAAAATCACACAGTCACTTTTTCACCAAACTTAATTTAGAAATACAGGTGTCACATTACAATACATGTTTACATAAAGTAATTGCCTTTCACAATTAGTTTTTACATGATTTTTTTCTGATTTTTAAAATACATTTTACTATTACTTAATCTGACTGCTCTTAATTTTTAAACACTTAACCATTTGGTAAACCTAAAGATTTTATACTGGTTTGTCCACTACAGATTTTGAGAATGACATAATAAAAATGTATGTTTGTAAAGTCTAATTATATAAAGTGTAGTGTACTATGCCTATTATAAAAAGTGTAGTGTACTATGCCTGCATACTGTAGTGTACTATGCCTATTATGATTTTACTTCACAGTAAGTAAAACTGAGCAACACAGGACCACTACAATACTGTAAAAAACAATCCATGATAAGAATACAGTGTCATGACTCTCTCTCCTTGGTGAGAATCAAAGGTGCCAGATCAGGGAGTTGGGCCAGTTTGATGACTTAACAGCCGGTCATAAATAGTTTGCAGAAACTCTCCCTCTGGCTCTCTAGTATGGGAAGGTAAAAATCCCTTTGTTACAGAGAGACTTTTGCTGCCAAAAACTCTAACATCCAAAAGTGGATAATGGAACAATATTTCTAACATAAAGAATGTGGAAAATGATCAGTGGGGACTTAAAGAATAATCCTGTCACATTGTTTTTTATTTTGTGATGTCATTAAGGATGGTATATCAAAGTAACTCTGAAAGTGTACGCGTCCTARGTATCAGGTTTACATCTAAATGTTGTGAAAAAGTGGTCCTAGATCTTTGACTAAAAACACGAGGGGGGAAGGAAGACAATCCCCTCTGATACAACTGTTGGTARGTCTGAAGTATCTATTCTAACGAAGCTCTACTACTAAGAAGGACATTGTGACCTCTGGTGGACAACCAGAGCCTTACATCGAGCCACTACCCATAGACGGATCAATTGGTTTCAAGAGAGACGACAGAGAAAGACATCTACGCGTAAAAATATATATTCCATTTCTAATCCGAATTAGCGGTGGTTAGGGTGCTAAGTATTCTGGTTACTGTGAGCGTAGTTTCCAAATGTATGTACGATAAGTTGACTCTTGTTTGTCTCTCCCTCTCTTTATCTTTCCCCACCCCTTTCCATTGTGTATCCGCCATATCATGTCAGTCCACTAGGGACTTTTATCTCATGTAAGTGTGTATGGGTATTCTGTGTTATTATTTAGTTAGTTAGTAAATACATAATTAAGACATCAATCTAAATCTATGTGAGGCTTGGATTTGCAAACAAAAAGGTTTTTCCCCAGGTGCATGAACAATGAGGACATTTACTGCGATGTCGATGAGAACCTATGGCAAAATGCTCTAGACCGGCTTGATGCAAACTAGTGCCTGCAAATTGTTATGTTTCTTTCATTTCTTTCATTTTCTGCATTTGATTACAGTGACCTACAGTACCAGTCAAAAGTRTGGACACACCTACTCATTCAAGGGTTTTCTTTATTTTCACTATTTTCTATTACCTAGAATACGAGTGAAGTCATCACAACTATGAAGTAACACATATGGAATCATGCAGAAACAAAGAAAGTGTTAAACAAATCAAAATATATTTTATATTTGACATTCTTCAAAGTAMCCATCCTTTGCCTTGATGACAGCTTTGCACACTCTTTGAATTCTCTCAACCAGCTTCATGCGGTAGTCACCTGGAATGCATTTCCATTAACAGGTGTGCCGTGTTAAAAGTTAATTCTTAATGCGTTTGAGCCAGTCAGTTGTATTGTAACAAGGTAGGGGTGATATACAGAAGATAGCCRTATTTGGTAAGAGARCAAGTCCATCTTATGGCAAGAACAGCTCAAATAAGCAAGGTCTTAAAGAACTCTGAAAGTTTCTTCAAGTGCAGTCTCAAAAACCATCAAGATCTATGATGAAACTGGRTCTCATGAGGACCACCACAGGAAAAGAAGACCCAGAATTACCTCTGGTGCAGAGGATAAGTTCATTAGAGTTACCAGCCTCAGAAATTACAGCCCAAATAAATGCTTCACAAAGTTTAAGTAACAGACACATCTCAACATCAACAGTTCAGAGGAGACTGCATGAATCAGTCCTTCATGGTCGAATTGCTTCAAAGAAACTACTACTAAAGGACACTAATAATAAAAAYAGACTTGCTTTGGCCAAGAAACACGAGCAATGGACACTTGACCGGTGGAAATCTGTCCTTTGGTCTGAAATTTGAGGTTTTTGGCTCCAACCGCCGTGTCTTTGTGAGACGCAGATAGGTGAACCGATGATCTCTGCATGTGTGGTTGCCACRGTGAAGCATGGAGGAGGTGTGATGGTGTGGGGATGCTTTGCTGGTGACACTGTCTGTGATTTATTTAGAATTTAAGGCACACTTAACCAGCATGGCTACCACAGCATTCTTCAGCGATACGCCATCCCATCTGGTTTGCACTTAGTGAGACTATCATTTGTTTTTCAACAGGACAATGACCCAAAACACACCTCCAGGCTGTGCAAGGGCTATTTGACCAAMAAGGAGAGTGATGGTGCTGCATCAGATGACCTGGCCTCCACAATAACCAAACCTCAACCCAATTGAGATGGTTTGGGATGAGTTGGACCGCAAAGTAAAGGAAAAAAAGACAACAAGTGCTCAGCATATGTGGGAARTCCTTCAAGACTGTTGGAAATGCATTCCTCATGAAGCTGTTTGAGAGAATGCCAAGTGTGTGCAAAGCTGTCATCAAGGCAAAGGCTTTGAAGAATCTCAAATKTKAAATATATATKTTTTGGTTACTACATGATTCCATATGTATTATTTCATAGTGTTGATGTCTTCACAATTATTCTACAATGTAGAAAATAGTAAAATATAAAGAAAAACCTTTGAATGAGTAGGTTTGTACAAACTTTTGACTGGTACTGTATGTTGTAATTATATCTGCACAATATATTTTTTGCATCAATGATTGTGAAAGATATCCTCAATGATCACACCTTTGATCACACGTTGGTTAGAGATTGACATTTTATTTGACATTTTTGTCAATTCTGATAAGTAATGGAAGTGTATTGCCTAATGTAAAAAACAGGGTAATGTACTGTAATTTACAGTACTGTAACATATTGCATTCAAAGGGCAATTTTGAAACATGTATCTTGCATTTCTCTGCTATCGGATTGACTGGTTGTTAAAACAATTCCATTGATAAAATATAATGATGTTGTGTTTTGGTGATTAAATCAATGTTCTCATGGTATTTCACAGTTTTGGATCAATGAAAGATGTTTCCACACAAATTGAACGCACAATAAAAGCTTT